>NC_037643.1:2026276-2340868 GCF_003254395.2 Apis mellifera
TTAGGATAAAAGCAATTTGATCTTTCGAAGGAATCGTTTTCGAAAAGAAAAAATAATATAAAAATTTTTCTACTCGATAAATACGTATCGTCGTTAAAAAAATCGAATATAGAAAAAAAGAAGAGAATAATTGTTTACTATTTTTTAAAATAATTCGATATTTTATTCATTTTTTTATATTTAAATTTCCTCGGCAAAATAATAATGATTTCGTTTTCGTCCTACGATAAAAGCAATTTGATCTTTCGAAAAAATCGTAAAAAAAAAATAATATAAAAATAAAATAAAAAATAAAATAAAAAATATAAAATAAAAAATTTTTCTACTCAACAAATACATATCGTCGTTAAAAAAATCGAGTATAGAAGAAAATAATTGTTTACCATTTTTAAAATAATTGAAGTAATTCGATATTTTATTCATTTTTTTATATTTAAATTTCCTCGATAAAACGACAACGGTTTCGTTTTCGTCCTACGATAAAAGCAATTTGATCTTTCGAAGGAATCGTTTTCGAAAAAAAAAAAATAATAATATAAAAATTTTTCTACTCGACAAATACATATCGTCGTTAAAAAAATCGAGTATAGAAAAAGAGAAGAGAATAATTGTTTACCATTTTTAAAATAATTGAAGTAATTCGATATTTTATTCATTTTTTTATATTTAAATTTCCTCGACAACGGTTTCATTTTCATCCTACGATAAAAGCAATTTGATCTTTCGAAGGAATCGTTTTCGAAAAAAAAAAAAATAATATAAAAATTTTTCTACTCAACAAATACGTATCGTCGTTAAAAAAATCGAGTATAGAAGAGAATAATTGTTTACCATTTTTAAAATAATTGAAGTAATTCGATATTTTATTCATTTTTTTATATTTAAATTTCCTCGACAACGGTTCATTTTCATCCTACGATAAAAGCAATTTGATCTTTCGAAGGAATCGTTTTCGAAAAAAAAAAAAATAATATAAAAATTTTTCTACTCAACAAATACGTATCGTCGTTAAAAAAATCGAGTATAGAAGAGAATAATTGTTTACCATTTTTAAAATAATTGAAGTAATTCGATATTTTATTCATTTTTTTATATTTAAATTTCCTCGACAACGGTTCATTTTCATCCTACGATAAAAGCAATTTGATCTTTCGAAAGGAATCGTTTTCGAAAAAAAAAAAAAATAATATAAAAATTTTTCTACTCGACAAATACGTATCGTCGAGCATAGAAAAAAAAGAAGAGGATAAATTCGCGATGAGTAGAAAACGCAAGGGCTGGAATATTTGCAACCTACCAAATATAGCTAGCTGTGTATCGTTACAGGTATCCAAGCCAAATATACATCCTGGATGTATATGTGCAGGGGCCAACGACCGGATCGCGTGTACGTGTGTGGGCGTTTCGCGTAGCGTGTTCGTGGCTTATGCCAACGGCTCATAACCAGGACCCGGAAACATGTGCCTGGCATTCCCGTATCCTTTGTGTGGATCGGCGCAGCAAAAATAAGACACGGATGTGTTTCAGCTTGGAATCTCTCTGAAAACACTCCACAACTTCTTTTCTAGATCTAACGGCAACGTTTTCAAGCGTTGAAAAAAGTGGATTCCTTTCCCCCCTTCACCTCTTTGGTAATTTTGCAAAAAAATCAATGCTATATTCAGTGAGTTTTTTTTTTTATTAGGAGATTGGAGATTTTTTTTTTATTTAAATTGTTGTTATTATTTATAGTAGTATAATATATGGGTAAAAGATTTAAAATTTTAAGAGGACGATTCAACGGGGAAAAATTTATGTTAAATTGTTTACGCTTTTACTTTCTTTCGTAATCCAAGTTGGATGAATAGTGCACAAAAGAATATTCTCGTCCAAGAGGTCCGCTTCTGGTAACCATCATGGTGACTCACACGCCATGGAATGAATAACTTCGGGGCTCGATGAAGCATCACACTATCTTTTTTAAAAATTCTGCATAATCAAAATTTCAATTCAAAATGTATATATATTAATTTTTACACGCGTATATTTATCTTATTTTTCAAAAGCTACACGTTTTTGTGTTGAAACGAATAATAATATGTTGTAAAGAATATTTTTAAAATTATTTCAATTTATCGTTCGAGTAATTTTTAATCGAATAAATACGCATTGTTTATGCGCCATTTTAACGCTATCGCGAGCGCAACATTATCGTTTCCTAAAAAAAAATTTTTAATCTCAGCTTTTAAACGCATATCAGATATATAATACATTACACCGCATCGATAATGAATTTTACTAAGAGATTCTATCTCTTTTTCGAGGTTTTTCATATCGAGATCCCTGGGATAAAAATTTATAAAAATTAATTTTCAGAGATTGTACAAATGGTAATTTTTCGCTGTAATTAAGAAGAAGATCGTTAAAAATAAATCGAATTTTATTTTCGCGATGATGATATTTTTTTTTTTTAAATTTTGTTTACATCATGACATGAGAAATGGATACACGAATATTCGAATCGAGCGAACGAAACATGACACTTCTCAATAGGCAAACAATCAGTGGAAGAATCTGTTAAACGAAGCCTATTAGCTTAAGAACGAGAAATTAATTCACTATACATCTATAACCTCCAACGTCGAGAAGAAACTTGCAAATAACACGCGCTCAGTTACGCAACGGAGCAATGCACTCTTCACGGGCAATCTATTCATGCTTCAAGGCCAGCCGCTAAGCAGTTTTATGGGCTAGGGTTTTCAGTTTCCTACCATGGCCATCGTTTCCTTCACTAAGTAATTCTATTACTCCGTGCACGTATAGCTATACGGAGAACCCGGAAACGGCATAAATTACTTAAAAAAAAAAATTATCGAATCTTTGATTTATTTTTTGCAAAATCGAAATCTATTCTAATAATTTTTCGAAAAGAAAGTTGTATAATTAATCGACAATTTTATCACTCCATTAAAAATGGAGTTTTATTGTAATTCTTTATCCGCTTCGAAAAAGAACGAGCAATCATTTTTTCGTACCATCAAGCGTAATATAGAAAAATTACTAAAGCATAACGAAGTGCTCCTCTTTTGAAATGCGCGGAAAGATAAGAAGGTTGATTCGTTGGGAATACGATAGGCCGTGGCGACAAAGGAAGACAGATCTAAGGGACGAGCACAACGGTCAATGGCCCGACAAGGTCGTCAATGCAGAGTGCGCGAGCTAGTTCTCCCTCTGTAGCTGAATTTTGCCGCCAGATTCCGTGGTAATGTGCGTGCGTGTGCGATCACATGCACGATGCCTAGGCAGCGGTTCGTTCAGAGCAAACCGACCAATCACGGCGGTCGGCTTCCTTTGGTCCTGGCCAATGGCCGCGTGGGACCAAGGTCGCAGCGCTCGCACATGTTTTTCCTTCGCCTAGTTATATATACTCGCGCCGGGCTGCACGATCGGGACGATTCGCGAGGGCAAGGAGGAGAGGGGAGAGGGAGGGAGCCAAACACTCGTTCGGGAGAATTCGGGCGCGCGAAAATCGACGAGTGGTGGTGGTGGTGGGGGTGGCCGTGAGCTTTGAAACTTAGTCGCGCGGTCGAAAAATCGGCATCGATGACCACGTGTGCCGTGCAATCGCACGTGGATCGTTTGCAACGATTAGAACGTTTAATATATAAAATGTTCGTGATGTAAATAACATTCTAGGCGGAGAGTTTTTATCGTTTATACTTGTTATTAATTAATCCTAACGTTTCTATATACATGATTTCTGAGTATTGTTTTGCATAAAACATAGAACAAGTGATTTTTGTCATCGGATGAAAATATTCAATACGAGTTCATATATATATGCTTGTGATATTTAAATGAGAAACGGTTTCAAAACAAAGTGATATAGATTCATGAGTTTTTATTATATTCAAATGAATATCGAGATGAATAGAATAGACTTATTTAAGTTTTTAAATCGATTTCAATCAATCGAATAAGCAATATATTGTAATTTCTAGCTATTTTTCATTTTCATAATACGAATAAATCACGTTACCTTAAAAAAAAATGCAGTTTAACAATTCCATTACTTTTCTTCAATTTTCTATTATAACTATTTTTCAAATTTTAATAAAAAAATCTCTAAAATAATTGGTAAAACAAATTAATTTTAAAACAACTTTAAATTTAAATCATCAAAAATATAATAAACGAAAATAATTATTTAGAAAGTGGAATAATCTTTTCGAAATATTTCCAAAAAAAGATATTATTGCATAAAATTTCACTTATAAATATGCGTCTATAACGTGTCAATATATTATTGAGATATTCTGAAGAAATAATTTTAGAGATCAAAACAAAAATATATATAAATACGATATATGAGATTTACTTATTACAATTATAAACAATTTAAATTTGCGTTAAACGAAGCAAATTTCAATCAAATATAAATATATGATAAATATAAGTTTAACATTTTTTTATAGCAATTTTTGCGTTTGTTTTGGCTTCTAGAATCGACTTACCAAAGATGTTTCACGAATATAATTAATTCCCTGTATAAACACATCACATTTGCGACTGACTTTCAAAATATATAACGAGTAAATTAATATCATTATTTTTAATATAAAGATGAATGTTAACAACTGTGATGATTTTTGCCAATGACTTTTGAAATACACAAGCTTGGTATGGATTATTAATAAAGATATTTCTATTATAAAAAAATACTCTTTTGATTACATTTTAATCAATCCCTTATATTAGTTGCGTTTAACAAAATTCTATGTATTTTTTTGCAAATATTAATTTGTTTTGATTTTTAACAACATATTTAAAAATAATCGAAATAGAAAATTCTTTTAATTATTTAAAGAAAAATCAAAGATATGTATTCGATTTTATGCAAAAAAAAAATGAAAAATTCCTATGTATATTCGGCAAGAGAAAAGATATCGCAGTTATATTTATACGCGTTGTGTCTGTTTCAACAAAGACCATAAATGCACGCACGAGTCTGTTAAGCCAACGGGTTGTGTAATTATGTCATTGACCTACTTAGTCTCCCGATGATTAACTCTCGATTCGAGAAGGAATTATCAGTACGTGGGCACCTGCATTTAACTAATATTTTACGATGTAACATCGTGCACAATATTGATGTACGATTTCTTTTTTTTATTTCGCACGCAAATTTAAAAAGCGAACGCATCGATCTACGTTCGCGGCCACATGGTATTTAATACCCTAGTAATCTGATAACAGCAGCAATGCTATCAACAACGTGAAATTTCGCAACTCTGCGTTTGCCTTGTAATACTAACAAAACGCCGAGCCTTGAAATCACCCATAGTTCCACGCGTTTCACAAACATATATTTTCTTTTCAAAAGTCAGAAAAAAAATTAGCCGTTTAAGCAAGAAGAATATTTTTACGTTTCGATATCTTTTTAGTATTTTATTATTCGATTAATTATTTTTATTAACGAGGGAGAGAAAATTTATTAAGAAAGAGAAGAAACATCGAATAAAAATTTTAAATGTAAATCTTCCAATATCCTCAATAATAATAAAATCGTTCAATTCTTTTGGAAACAAACAAATAAGTACCTACCTTAACTATATATACATCCAAGGTGATAATTTCAAGTACAAATTCTAACGTGCATACAAATTCCAAACAAAATACATTTCTAAGTTTACGGTGCGCGCGTGTATCGACCGTAACATAGTAAACAGAACTATCAATCTTGTTTTTCTCCGTAGAACCAAGCAAGGTCAAAGGGGATCGTGCAGACCATGTTATTTTGCATTTCGGTCAACACTAACTAAGAAATAAGTTCACATTTTTTTTTTTCTGACTACAAACTGATTTTCGAATCAGCATCACTCGAGAAAGAAATACTGGTTTCATGGTGTAATTGTACGATTACGGTACTTTTTATCCACACTCGAAAGTAGAATCAGTATCGTTCGTGCTTATGGTTTCTAACAGCAAAAGAAGGTTCTCGTAACCGGATTGGCAAATATTGTTGATTGTACCATAGCCTTTTACCGATTGAGCACAGCGCTCGATCGATCACCGTGATTGCACGCGGAGAACGAGAGGAACGCGACGCGTTGTGAAAGCAACGCCAAAATATTTCAACCGGCGATGAACGATCTGTTGGCGTATGGAGATTGAATTATGGTCGTCTTTCATCGAACTGGTACGCCGTCTTGTCGGTTAAGCGAGTTGTTGATATCTTGCTCTCTGAATTAAACGATTAGACGTACGGGTTATTCAAATGGGTGGAGAGGAATGTAATGTATTTTGGAATAAATGAGAGATACGTGGCGTTTGTTATTTAACATTAAAATTACTCGGGACGTAAATACATGTGTCTAAACATACGTAATCTAATAGATATGTAAATGATTGGCGTGACATGTCGAAAAATTTTGAATAAAGTTTATTCACGTAAACTATTTAATTTTGAATCGAGCAATTGTATTTATCTTACGAGTTTTATATTTAGAGCAGTATTATACCGTGTGTATTTAATAACAAAGAAAAAATTACGTATTTTATTGATATTTTATATTTTTCTAACAACAAATACGAATTTAAAATGCGAAACAAATATTCCTTAGATCAGAAACATTTTTAAAAACACGTAACAACATTGAAAAATTTCTTATTGTTGTTTTGATGAAATGTACAATTTAAAATAACATATTTTTGTCGACAACAAAAACGAAGATTAGTTTTTCTAGAAGCACTTGTTTATAATAAAAAAATTTAAAAATGAATTTAACGTGTTAAAAATATCAAAATATTTACTACTAATAGAAATTAATTTAAATTTCTTAAGGGATGAAGTTTAATAGAATTAAATAATAATTAATATTAGTAATTCTATCTTTATCTATTATTTATAGAAATACCATTCATTTCGAATATTAAAATAGAATTAAAAAATTCATCGAAGTAATAGTTTTTAATATATTGTAATGTAGAAAAATTATTTGATCAAAATTTGATAAGATAAAAAAATAAGGATGAGCGAAAAACGAGAGAGAGAGAGAGATTACGAAAGTTTGCGAATTACTAGCGCGTGTACGAATACGAATTGGTGAGAGACGGAATATGATGTCAATGGCCGGCATCCTGTTGCATCAGAGCTAACCTTGACTCTAAGAAGTATATACTTCGCTTCACCGAGTTCACGAGTTTACGAGTCAAGTACATTCACTCCCCATTTCTCGGTTGTCCCCTTTATATCGGCCGCGTATTCGAGCTTCTGAAATCGTATTTATTCCATGATTTATGATCGTTCGATCTAATCATCAAATTCCAATCCCTTTTTTCCCCCCCCTCTTTATAACTCGAATTAATTATTCAGAGCAATTATTATTCATTTTTGAAATACAAAAAACTAAATAAATAATAATAAAAACTATACAAAAAATGAAACAATACATTTTTTTTATATTCTTATTCTTGAATAATTTTTAGTGAAAAATTACAAGCTGTTTTATTTACATGATCCTCAGCTTTTTCAAAGGGGATTCGGAAATCTGAAATCCGGACACAGACCGCTTTATGTTCGCGAATAAAAATAGCGACAACGTGTTACGTTCTGCCCGAGAATTCTCTATATTTTTGAATCGCCGTTCGAGATTCAAATGGCGGAAGTGTACCTGCGTTCACGAATAGTCTTATCGGCTAGATAACATACGTTTTCGTGTTATTTGTGCTCGCGAGTGTGTCGTTCGATTCGCGATCAATGAACGATGGATAACCTAAATCGTCGACGATCATCTTATTTTAATATCAATATCGTGAATAATCATCAAAAATTGTTTAAAAATTTCTAAATCGAGATACCATCTTTTAATTAATTTTCTTACTAAAACGCATATATAGATATATAGATATTATTTACTTAATCTATATATTCAAAATAAAAATTATAATTAGATTGGAAATTCTGCAAATTAGAACTTATACCAAATTAAAAGAATATTTATTCGAAGCAAATATCCCTATAAATTATCGGTAACAATAGTTACCATGTACAAGTCATGAATACGACTCTGTCGATAACAATAAAATCTACCGAGAATAAATAATAAAACTTGATCGTAAACTATCGTGTTTCATATGAGCCATATATTTTTTAAATGTATTAATAAATTTAAACGTAAAATCAAATAAATGAAAGGCAATATTTCAATAGTGTTTCTCACGATTTGTGCACATGCAGCCACGTATAACCGCTCCTAGTTGCAACACGAACTAGCGGCACGGCCTAATTTCCTGCTCGTGCCCGTTTGGTTCATCTAGATACGTATGGTGTCACTAGTGCGCGTTATCGCGTTGCATTGAACACAGTGACCCAATAACAACGATTGATCAAGATAATAGATAATCGCCTGTACAGCTCGTATCGCCCATGGATTTGATCAAATCGCGTTCTTTACGAGCAAAGTATAATATCTTCTAAAAATAAAATTTTGTATCGCGTAATAAACGATACACGCGACGAACATATTTCTTTCCCTAGAATTATCGCGAATAATTATTTCGAACGATCGTTAAATTTTAGACTTTTTTAAATACGGAAAAAGTTTTTGATTATTAAATTATATTTTATACTTTTTTTTTATACAAAGTATTTAAAGTTTGAAATATTTTTATAAAATTCTAAAATTGTGACCTTACATTATACGGTTCAAAACGCGCAATAAATAATAAACGAAGAAAAAAGTATAATATTCGATCCCATTTCAATCGATTATTAAATATCTCTCCACCGTATGATCTTGAAAGAAGGGAAGAAGAAAAATTCGAAGGATGAAAAATATCACAACATTCGTATTCTTAGAACGCGTGGTATGCAAATGGATGCAATTATTTAGGTCATATTCAAATGAATTTTCGGTCGCGATCGCCGCATAAGAGGCCGGCTTTCGCATCTAAGGACACCGCTCGAGCACGATCAAACGGTATACGAATACGGTTTTCTAACGTTCCACGTGTCGCTTGCACACTTCGTTTAATTTCACGCCTCGCACACATTCAGAGGGGCGCGCATACGTGCAGCTCACGAGCAGCACACACTTTCTGGATCTGTGATAACACTTGTAAATTCCGATTTGTACGTAATTCTTCTTCCCCCCACTCCCCTCTCTCTCTCTCTCGAATATTTTCGTATCGCAGATACACGTGTTCCCACTTCGTGCTTGACACATTTCTTATGGCGAAAGATTTATGTACACGAATCTTATCTTTTCGCCTCGATACGTTATGCAACTCCCAACACTGAATCAGTATACCAATATAAACGAGCGCGTTATTATATGCGCTCCATTTTATTCCTCTTAGATATTTAATTTTTCGCGAATAAATTTTAAATATATATGTAGGGAAGCAATAATATAATATATAAATTCAACTCGAAAGATAATAAATATTTTATAATAATTGTTTTCTAAATATCCAGAGGAGAAAACGATCGACACAAATAATTATAAATCTATAACATCTCGGGTTCCTGCGCAACCTCGTCGCACGCACACGCAATCGTTCGTTGCGTGCCAATACCCATCCACAAGCACACCACGTGCCGATATAACGATTCGTGCCAGTGTGCATCGTGTATGTACGAAGAAGACCGTGAAGAAGACTGTTAGATCTAACTGTAACCCAGACCTACTTTCGGCTTCCTTTGGACCTTCCCAGCGATTACATATATCCGTGCACCACATACATATACACGTACATCTATACACGCGTTGCCCAACCGCACGATCTCCTCCTCTTTGGAGGAGCATACTGAGTGCGTTGTTTCCTCCCCCTTTCCTCTGCCAAACTTCCTCGTCCTTGAACCCTTCCCACCCGACCCCCTTTTACGTTCTCACCCTCTCCCAGAGAACAGAGGACCACACTCCGGGCGACAAGGCATCGAGTTACCCTCTCTCTCTCTCTCTTTATCCAACTGGAGAGAGTGGTTTGGGCTTTTCGTCGACTTTCTTTCGCCCAAAACAACACAGGTCCTCGTTCTATGAGGAGGAGGCTGGAAAGGAAACTTTTCTTTTCCAAAGGGAGAACTGTAACGCGGTGAAATCGGGACGCGCGCGTGTGGAGAAAGCGTTAGAAAGAGAGGAGAAGAAGGGATATAGAAAAACTCTTATCGCGAATCATCGATGAACGGAAACCTTATTTTAATTTGTTAATTTTAGATAGAAATTTATCTCGAATATTATTAACGGATATTTATATTATTAGAGGAAAGATGTTTACCAAAGTATATAATATAAGCGTTACAAAAAAGAGAAAGCTTTTAATTAAAATCTGCGTGGATCGACAAATTATTGCCTTGTAAATTTTAATTTTATATATATACACACGCACACGATCTTCGATTGTTCAATCGTGGTATCAACTTTCATCGATTACGTTATCCAAGCGAAAGAAGACCGAGCACAGTTAGTCTCTGTTCGATCATGAAGAGGAAGAAAACAGCGCGTGGTGGGCCGATTAATTAAGCATGCGGTTCTACGATCTTCGATACACGACTTTCTCCGATATATCATTGTGTTGCATATATCAAATTCATGATTGAATGCAGCGTCGAAATATTTAATTCGATTCCTTGCTCGCTCTTGTACGAGAAGATAAGAGAAACTCGTGCCTCGAAAGTTGCACATTCTTGTTTATCCAATAAAGCGCGATAAAGCGACTAATATCTATCTTGTACACAATAATCAACCGTTATCGCCGTTGCTGATATGTCATACGAAATTTTACCGAAATCGTTTGTAAAGCCTTCGCGTGTAAGTCGTTGCACGCGACGAGTCAATCGTTTGTTCCTTGCGAGAGAATGTGAAAGTATATGTATTGAATATCACGTAACGAAGCGAAGATCACGTAATAAGAAAATCGTCGTATACACAAGTTTTTGATATACACGGTGTCTTTTTTTTTTTAAATCGAACGAGAGATCGAAGATTCGTTCGAACAAAAATCTCATTCGTTATTCGCGGAATTATACAATTTTGAATTGCATTAATCGATCGAAATGTTTAATTTAAAGTTCGTGAAACTTATCGTGTGAATGATAAGTCTTCAGTCAAAGATATTCTTTGTATATAAAATTCGAGCTGCAATATAATTTCTAATACGATCTTTCATATAAATAACCAAACAACTTTTTGAGATTTTAAAGGGATCCATATTCCTACCTTTCTTCTTCTGCATTAATGAAATGAAGTTACTGATTAAGGAATCGTCGATCACGATGTAACAACATTCACACGTGTGTATAAACAACGAATTGAAATCGAGGTGAAAACATTGGAACAATGTCTACAAGCACTATTACGTAATCACTGTTATTCGCTTATATATACTTATTTTCGTATCGCACAATTATGGCTGCAATAAACGCAATACGATAACAAAAATTTTAACGCAATCATAACACTTTTTTATCTTTGGAGCAAACATAAAACACCTCCTCCTCCTCCTCCTTCTTCTTTCTTTTTCTTTTTTTCGTTACTCAAACTCTTCGCGAAGAGCGCGATCGATCGAACGCACGACGCGCGTCGAGGAACGACGCAATGCAACGAGCGCGTTGCACCGCGGCTCGCTGCGAACTGCACGCTTTTGCACGGACGAATCCGTAAGAATGTTGCATTCGTCTCATGGGGGGAATTGCGCACACTGGTAACACGCTGCACGTGTCTGTGTTATGCACGCACACAGAGGCACGCGCGTGTATAGAACGATGTGCAAGGACGGCGGAGATTCGCATGCATGCCGACTGACTCTGCGCGAGTGGTACGACTGGCGCCGCGCGATTGGTCGAAACAGGGGTAGGGGCGGGGCGATCGACGCCCGGTGCACTTGGGCTGCAGTCGCACACGTGCACCGGCTCGCGAATCGTGCAGCCGGCTGCATATGTGTATGCACGAGGTAGACAGGTGAGAGAATGTTCGCGCGTCAAGGAGTGATGGCGCCGCTTTGATCAGACATGGAGGCGCACGAGCTTTCCACACGTGAGATATTGTTTTTCCGTAGCGATACGAAAATTTTGGTATCTTTTTTTTATTAAACTGATAAGCGAAGGGAACGAGGTTACTCGAAATATCGTGTTGTCACTGCAATCGTACGATATCGATATCGAGTGGCTCGATGGAAATCGGATTAAGCGATTATTCGTTATTTTTTCCGTTGGAAAGAATTATTAAGAAATTTGTTCGCGTATGATATTGTATGATTGTAAGAAACTTACCCTCGCAGAATAGGGTGACATCGGTAAGACTCTCGCTTTTGAACAAATTTGAGAATGCTGTCGCTAAATTGCTACCGAAACTATTCCACTTGAGACAAAACTGTTGCTGGTGAGAGTCCATGATGCCACCCCTAGGCTCGACCCCGTGACCTTCGCCACCCCTGTCTCTGCCACCTTCAAGTAGGTATTTTCCTTCTTGATCGCGCTCGTGCCCAACAGTTCTTTCAGCTGTGGTACAGAAAGCAATGTTTCTTTACAAAACTATCCTTCGAAAATTCGAACAAATAAAATTTTAAATTTTAAAGTGTAACCGTATATCGACTAGAAAAAATTTTATCGAATATACGTGTTCACAAATTATTCGTAAGTAAAAATCATCGAAATATATTAAGTGTCACAATATATACAATATTTATTAAAAAAAAATCGTGCCGTTAATTTATTATTAACCCAATCAATCAATGAGAATATCGATATATCGAATAAATCTTGTCTCCGAATCACAATGGAACCGGATTTCCGTGATACGAGCGATAAAAAAAACTCGAGCAAAACCTACCAATGCTTAAAACCGTATTACCATCCGTTCGAATCAACACCGGTGATACATCGGTGATAATCGCGCACCATCCGTGACAAAACAAAAATTGTACACGTTTCGGATCACACTTGAGTCGTCACACAGGATGCACGATTTGTTTGATTCTTTCTTATCGTTCGAATTCACAATAAACAGAGTACTATAATCTCCGCGCCGGTCTCACCGCGTACACGTGTCCACGCGGCACATGATCCTCCGCGAGAGTGGTCCTCGATCGCACTGACGTCGCCCGTTGGTGTTCGAGCCACGAATAACCGTACGAGGAACGAATGGGAATAGAAGAGGAACGGATCGAAGACGCGTGGTACGTTCTACCGGTATCTGAACACTGGCCGCGTACACACACTGAGGAATAGAGTCTTACCCGGCCGAAATCGAGTCACCGACTTGCATCGCGCTAAACACGCTCTGTCCGCCCTCTTTCTCCCTCTTTCACGACCGCGTATCTTTGTCCCTGTCGCTCTTGCGCGCTTCTCTCCTCGTTCTGCTCACAGCGAACGACAGAGGCGACGAGGATATATGGTGTACGCGCGCGAAAGAATGATCGGTTGATCGCCGTCTATATACGAGGAGAGAAAGGAGCAGTGGTGACAGAAGAGAGAAGAGGAATCGATGGCGGGTATCGCTGCGTGGAGGAAGAACGTGAATATGGGTCATCGGTGCCGATGCAAATGCGGTTAGACGAAATAGTGTGAGTTCGGTGTACTTTCGGGGGACCGGGTGGCGGTAGTACGGTGGAAGAAGAGGGAAGGTCGCGTAGGTGGGAGGAGGGGAACCGCTGGTGGCGAAGGAAGAACCGGGTGGGGGAGAGGGGAGTAGCAAGACTTGACTTTTACGAGGTGGGGCGAGATTGCTTAAGGCTAGAAGTTTAGTTCGCGTAGCGCTCTCTGTACCCCCTCTTCTATGTCGCTACTAGTTCTACTATCTCCTTCTATTCTCGGCGCGGCTCCTTCTCTTCCCGCTCTTTGTCTTTGTCCTTTTCGTCTAGCTTCGTCTCCTCTTCTCGTCGTTTTGTCTCCTTGTCGTTCCTTCCCGCGATACACACCATCCCCTTCTCTAACGCTTCTAAGGTATCGCGCATCCCCGCCACTCTCTAATCTAACACGTGTCAGGGCCGAAACGCGAAAACGTGGCGCCACTTGGCAAAAACGATTCGAGGCGTGGAAGGGATCACGGTTGCACGCCTCGGCTTCGTTACCACACGATTACGTCACTGCCAATCGGAAAGTTTAATCGGCCGTGGATTATGCAGAACTGATCGAGAATGCATCGTTGAGTATTTCAATTTTTACTTTGGATCGATTCGAACTTTTTGGATATCAATGTGATTTGTATTGGTTTAAACAGTTGTAAAATGTATTTAAAAAAAATCTAAAACAAAAGTTTTCTAATACTTTGTATACAAATAATATATGAAATTGTATAATTTAACTTTTTCATTTTCTATATGTATTATTGTTATGTAGTTAAATTTTCAAATTTCAAATGTTTATATGAAATAGTTTACATTTGTCACGAATCAAATAATTAGAACTGTTAAATTTTTAAATTGGACAAATTTCCAACTTCAATAAAATATAAAAAAATTTATATAAAAAGCACTAGAAGCTATGAAACTATCGTGTTACACAGCAAATTTTGAATTGTTTTCGAAAATGAATCATAACGAATTTAATCTTCATTAAGCTTTTCTATCTTAATCGCATAGACTTTTCACTTCAAACTCCTTTAAGCGGATTATCAGAGAAAGTCATTCGAGAAAATTATGAAAAACTTAATATAAAGAATGCTGAGACTCAAAGTATTAAGGAATATTTGTCTTAGGTTATGCCGAAACTTGAAAGACAAACATAAGAAAGACTACATAAAGAGTTCGATGACAAGTAAACGACGTTCTTGAACACACACGTGTGCCACGCCTTATGTAACGCGACTGATTTCGACCTTAAGAAAGAATCATGAAAGAGAAGCGTCAAAGGAATGTAGAAAATATTCACGGTTATAAAAATTGCAGTTACGCCCTGTAATATGTTGTGTCTTTGTTGCTTGAAATATATAGGCGCGTGTTCGAGTGAGGTCATGGAGAGAATTTACGAGCGGTTGAGTGAATCGGAACGAAATGACTCGCGTCACTCTCCATATTGACAATAACTAACCCTTTCTGGTTAGTTGTGCGAACATTACAAATCATGTTCGTTCCTTATTTGATGATATTTTTTTATTTTACTCTTTATCTCTTGATATGGCGAAAAATAGTGTATATAATTGGTTATGAAAATATTATGCAAATAATTCACAATATTCTATTTTATTTTTAAATTATTAGAATAAGACAATAAAAGTCAGAATATATTTCTAAAAATTTCTTAATTTTAATATCAAAATACGTGATTAGTAAAATACATAAAATTTATTTCCATGTAAATATATGTATCTCAAATATTTATTAAAAATAGATTTCAAGTTCTTTTTTATCAATATAGGATTTTTTATAAAATATCAAATATAAAACGAAAGAATATTTTTATACTTTAATCAAAAATATGAACAAAACAATATAGATTAGATTTATTAAAACTCATATCTATATTATGAAGGAACGTTTTAAGTAGAACGTACCCCGTATTGCTCAGACGAGCGTAGAACCGAACATTCGTAAGCAACACGTTCATAAGAAATCTCGCATCTGTTCGAGATTTTAAATATAAGATACAATTAACGTGTTAATTCTCGCGTGAAAATAAATCGTACGTTATTAACTTCCATCCAAAGAAACAACGAAATGGTTATAAAATATACCAAAGATTCTAATCTAAAACCACTTATCACGCGATCCAAGGAAAATTTACGAATTCCACGTTCAGAGATGACACCATCGTAGAACATTGTTGAGTACGTTCCTGGTCCGCCAAAATTTAGTGTGCACTCCCTGCTACGGTATTGCGTGCGTGCGTGCAAGAGACGAGCTTCGTGAGGGGATAGAAGAGTAAAGGGGAAAGAGCGTAGGAGTTGTGGGGAAACGAGAGAGAGAGAGAGAGAGAGAGCTGAGAGAGAGGGACGTAACAGCAAAGAGTAATGAAAGGGAGGGGTATGAAAACGAATAGGGAAAGGACGAGAGAGAGAGGATAGATGGAAATTTAGTCGTTCGAGTATCGTTGCATGACGCTTAGCGATGGTTTTTCCTACGAATTTACAAATAATTTCATTACTCGAATGTTCGAAATACAAAAATTTTCTTAAAAACTTGAATAATAACGAAATAAACACATTGGTTTTGACAGTATAGATTTGAGTAAATCGTATTCATTATCCGATAATTCTTATTGAAATCAACGTTTTGAATATCGACATAAAAGCTTATTACATCAAAATTGCAATATTCTTTTTTTACGCGTAAAAAGTAAATCGGTATTTCGATCGAAATCTCACGAAGCCCTCCCTGCTCCTATAACATACATACCTAACTCTCTCTCCGACGTAACCCAAAAATTCAACATTCACGGTCAATCAATTCCGAACGCGTCTCGAGTCCATCGCTGACTGCGTGGCGCTTGGAGCAAAGGAAAGCGAAAGGGAGGGGGAGGGAAAGAGCGCGGCAGAGAAAGACAGAGAGAGAGCAATTGCGGCAGCGGTGATAGGGGAGGGAGATATTGCGCATGGGACGAGAGGAGAGCAGAGAAGCGGGGAGGGGCTCGCGGGAGGATCGAGGAGGCTCAAGGTCGCTGAGGGGCCGCACGCGCGCCCCTGGCCACGCACACACGCAATACGCGCACGCACACGCCTGCCCGGCGCGCTGCAACACGGGCGTGTGCACACGGAGTGGCGGGGATGAGTACGCGCTGCAGCGCGCACGCAGCCTGCGCCGCGCACGCGCACTATCACGGCGCGAGTTCCGCGGCCGCTGATTTCACGCCACATTGTGTATATATGTACATACGTTCGTGTATATACATTTATACATATATATATATATATATATATATATATATATATATATATATATATATATGTATGTATATACTAGGCGAATAATTCACTGGACTCTTATGGCGACACGTATTATGTCACCGGTTCTAAGGAGAAAACATCGATGCGCTATGTACAAATTTTTTCCTCTATTTTGGCAATCGACCTATAGAAAATATTTTAAAAGAAATGTCTCGAAACATGGGAAAAGAAAGAAATAGTTGACGATTCTTTCGCATATAATAAGCTCGGAAAAATGTGCTCCATTGTAATGGCATAACATTTCTCCAGAATTGACGTTTCGTTCGAGAAGTTGTACGACTGTTTTACGGCTTTGATCTCGCGATTCTGACAGGTTATTGAATACCCTCTTTATCGACATTAATAAAATACGTTCTTATATCATTAATAATAATGCAAATTAATAAGTTTTAATATAACATTATTTATAGATGTCAAATCGTCGTCATATATGTATATTAAACTTTGAATTTTGAAAAATGTTGTAAGTAAGTTTGATTAACGAAAGAGAAAGATGCTTTCGAAAATCGCATTTTCAAGAGCAAAAACATTCGCGTGAAACAACAATGGGATGATGGCGGTTCTTCAGGCGTTCTGCGAACCGAATTACCGTTTTTTTTCTCTCAGACAGAAAACTGCATTAGTGCATTACGCTGTGTAGCTAGTAACTGAATTATTTCGCCGATTCAATTAAGGACCCCGCTGCTCCCGGTTGTGTTCAATAGGTATGAGAGCGTGGCACTGCTTTGATAACCCATTCTATTAAACCAACGGCACGACTCGTTCAAAGGCGTGAGTTACTGCGGACGAGGATGTCCATTTTCTTTGAAATACGAATACGCCTCGAAGAAGAAAGATACTATTGAACGGAAGTAATTTAAGAAAACATCCTGTTGTGACGTAAACGACATTGTCACTTTTAATATATTTATTATAATATATTTACACGAATTGGATCCACGACATTGGTGCATCGACAGATATCTGTTGTTTCGAAAAGGGTGTAACTTTCAAATTAACGATTCTGAGAATTTGGTACGAACATTTTATTGAGAATGATTGTCGAATGAATGGGTATATTTAGTTGATACGCTGACGAATAATTACTCGAGATTAGAGTCTGGAAAAAGAATGCACGACCACCCAAGGAATATTTGATGTGAATATATCTTGGGAATAATTTGTCCGAATTCGGTGAAAGAAATCTCGATTCAATGCAATCAGTATTATTTATTATTCTTTTAAAAAAATCTGATTGTAAAACCTATCTCGATAACCATCATATTATTTAAAATTAGCAAGTGTTTCGTGATGGATGTTTATGGATGAAGAAAACAATGATTAATATAAATTATTACATAATTTCGTCCTATTTTAAATAATTCCAATGCATAAATCTACTTGACACATTGATATATTATTCTTTCTTTCCATTCTATTCGATATTGTGAACATCATATTCAACGTTACAAATACTTATGGGCGTTTCGATGATAACAATCAGTAAGGTCGAATACACATGTGTATTCATTTTAAATGCAAATTATTTTACACACGTATACATCAATCACGCTCACAAAGACACGTATCTTTAAAAAAAAGAAAATCTGTTTAATAAATTCAAAAAATAACTACATCCACACGTATTAAAGATACGTATTTATTTTTTGAAAAAAAAAATGTGTTTGTTCCACAACAACAAATCACACACAGAATCAACAGAGTCAAAAATGCAATTAGACATCCCCCCCTCCTCCACATTCCCCTCCTCATCGAGAGGCTTGAAACGGTTGCGGAAACGCGGCGCGGGAGAAGCAGCACGAAGGGCTGTAGATAACGTCGTAGAAAATACATTCCACGAAAAGAGCTGGCCCTGAAGTGTGTAGTCAATACTGCAGCGGCGAAACGATGCCTACCGCAGCACTGTTTTCCCCCCTTTATCCAACCGATTCCCTCCTCCCCCCTCGAAACTTCCGCCCCTGAATGAAAGAGAAACCGAGAAGGAGAAGAGAGAAAGGACGAGAGATTTGCGCGAATCCTGAATCCCGGTAATAATTGCCGGGAGGGGTGGGGGGAATGCAGAGAAAAGGGTTCGGTCTGATGAAAATTTTCGGGCTGAGAATGCAAACGTAAACCCGTAATACCGCGGGAAGGAAGGAAGATGTCTGGGCAAATAATAATCTTTGCGTATCGATTCGATCGATAATTGAAGTGGTAATATCTTCGAGATATTGTATTCAATAAGATGGATGATCGTTTCAACGGGAGGAATTTTTCTTGTTAATATTAATATTCGAGTATATCGGGGATTGTTGGGTTAAGGTTGGACAAACGAAAGGGAGAAATTTCATTAATGCAGCAGGTGTTTTTCTTTAATGAAAACAAACTCTGACGATTTTTATTAAATCGATGCACGAATTTTACTGCCATCGTGATTGAGATAAGTTTCTCGATGGTTCGGGATTTAACAGTGGATGCTATTTCCAAACTTTATAAAAATAAACATATTTATCTTAAAATATCGATAAATAAAAAATATGTGTCAATCCATATAATCCATATAATTTGTTCTTCTTAAAATTTTCTTAAAAAGAAAAAAAAATTAATAGATTAGAAAACTTGGGATTGGATTATTACATTAGAAACGTTTTAAAAGTATCGTTCACGTCGCGAGTACATTCGAGCAAATTGAACAAGGTTGAAGGGTTGCACGTGCACAAGTTGTTGACACGTGCCGATCTGCCTGTCGATGCGCGTATTTTACGACTATTTGCCGGTTCACGAAGGCGTGAAGCGCGAGAATCGGTGCCACGAGGACGCGGGAAAACGTAAGGCGAAATCGAGCGTGGAAGCGAGAATGCGCCACGACGAGATTCGTGCGATCCACAAACCCGAGAATTTTCACCCGGGGATTCGAAGAGTGGGGGGGGAACAAGGAGCAAACAGCCCTCAGCTGTAGGATTTCGTTCTCTTAGACGACGAGTTGTACCACTGTTTGATGTCTTCCCCGTGTTGACCTTACGTTTTAAACACAATTTACTATGTCTGCTATATCTTCCTTCGATTTATCTTCGAATTTGTAATAATAAAATAATTTCTCATATACCGATTATGATAATCAAAAAATTATTTTCAACGCATCATCGATATAGGAATCTATGATAAATGTTTAATTTATGATGATTCTTTATTTTTTTTTTTTTAACAATTTGATAGTATTGTAATTTTGACCTAACCTAACTTTTGTATTTTCGTCAGTTCTCTTAATTTTTCTTGAATTTCTAAATACAGATGTTTATGCATGTATCGAAATAATTAAATATAGAAGAGAGAATGATTAATTAATTTGATTTTATATACTTTTTCAACAAACTTTTTTAAATTAAGTAACAAACTGATTATAAAAGTATCGTAATAATTTTCCAAATTATTTTATTAAAATGCAATCAAGTGAAAAAAAAATAAATAAATGAAAATATTTTTACGAAATCTTTATTCGACAAAGAATGAAACAAAGTAAAAATTATATATGTAATATATTTTTCAATAAATATGTAGCAATTTTAGCAAAATAAATAAAATTTGTCATAACGTTTAATATTATATAATTTACAACATCATTTATGTATTTAATCCTAATTAAAAAATGAACAAACATTTCTGATAACAATAGTTTTATACAAAAGAAAAACACCCGTCATTATTTATATATATTCTACAAAAAAATTAGAAGAAAGCGAGTGAAACGAAGCACCAGTTTCTCCTCTTTCCTGTAAAATAAATGCGCGGCAATACGCGTGTCTAGGATGAAAGTCATTGACAAGGATAGCCTTTCAAGGTGAAAGAGGAAGTATACACAACAATAGTTAGGTCGAGTTCTCGAGCGAGTATCGCAATAATAATCGTAAACACAGATGGAGTAACTAGAATGTGCGCGCCTTTTCATTTTGAACGTGATTTTTCACCAGGCACCGTTACTCGTACTGCACATGCATGCGGGAAAGGTGCACGTAGCACGTGCATGCGCCGCATAAGATTATATACAGAGGAGACGAGTAACCGTAAATGTACATAACGGTGACACGGCGTGAGACTATTCGTTTACCGAAATGAACGGTTAACGAGGATGCACGGAGTGGAGAACCTTTGCTCCTAGCGAAGCGGGAAAAACGGAGAAATTGACGGTGGAAATAATTTGGATACAAAGGGCGTGCAACGTCGAAAATTAAAACGATGTGTGGGAGTATTAAATCTCATTCTCTCGTGGAAAAGAAATTACGGAATACGAATAAAATTTAATGATAAAACAATCGAAGAATTTATCGTTCGAAACGTCGAATACGAAAACGCGGGTAATTATGGCGCCAAATGTTTTAAACGACTTTGCTCGAAATTTTGACTGATTTTCAGTGGATTAGTAACTCTTACAAAGTCTCTTAGAAAAGTAAGAATGATCATTTTTATTTTTGTAAAATTGAGTTTAAAGATGAAGATGTAAAGATTATATAGTAATTCTTTTCTAACGTTTCAACAGGTTTGATTAAACAAAACATTTTTGCAACAATAATAAAACGTTACACAAGTATCCACGTATCACTCACACAAACCATCAAGTATTATAATCAACTCAATTTTTGTAGATCACCACCAACTACACCGAGTATATACGATTCTAATCCATGAAAATCCAAACAAAGTACGCGTATACATTCGAAAATACTCGAACGTTCATTACAGAATTATAATAATTAATTTAAATTACAAAAATTCGAAAATAATTCATTACAAGATTCATCTTAAATACCATCAAATTAATCTCATTAATCATAAAATGAGAAGATGAATAAAATAGAAGAATATTATTCAAAAATTGCTCCATCCAGTATGGAACACCATTTCGCAGATGTCATTATCGAAGCCAATTTAACAACAATTTAATTTTAACAATCTAACACATTTACAATTCTCATACCGTTCCAACATTTTCGTCCTATACGCGTACAATACATTCGATCATCGATGAGAGATACATCTGTCCCGTAAGAAGATTCTCTTATCCAAGAAGATGTCGAAATTTTCGCAATTTTGAAAAAGAGAAAGAGAGAGAGAGAGAGAAAAAAGGAGAAAAACGCGGGAAACAACGCGAAGAGAGATGAACACAAGGGTTGAGCAGTACCTGGCGGATGAAGCCACCATGAATTGACCAGGGATGGTTGTTGGTTGCCGTGGCCCTCGCCGACAGGGGCGTACATCCTCCTCCGACTACGTCACGCCCGTCACTGCCGCCCCGTGCGGCTGCACCCTCGACTGCCTTCAACCCATAACCCACCGCTCCTCCCGGGATTCCTGTCACTTCCCCTTCCTCCGCGCGTACGCAAGAGGGTTGCAAGGTTACCGATTCCCCCCCCTCGTCCCCCTCCGCCGCGCGCTCCCCTCGAGCCCGCCCCCGCCCGGCCACCTCGAGCGGTTCAAGGTGGAGGAACAACCGCCTCCAACGACGCACAACCACCCCCGGAGTCAGTTTTCCTACGCAAGCAGCAACCGGCCAGCCGCAGCCATCACTTTCGCTGGAAAATCCTCGGCCCGTTACGAGGGCGGCCAGGGCTGACGTTGCAAAGGGCGAGCGTGTTCAACTTTTCCTTCCCTCTTTTCCTCTTTCCTACGCAAGAGCAAGAGTAAGTCGAACGTGGTCAGGCGAACTCGTTACGAATGGCGAATACCGGCCGTGGTCAAAGGCGAGCTCTTTCTCCCGAATCGATAAGATAATTCGTATGGCGTACGGAAAAGAGGATTGGAACGAAATGGCGACGCGTCGAATCGACGAAATATTGCACATCGTTGCAATAGATTTATCGTTTGATTAATTCGTAAGCTGTGTACGTTTTTCGAGAGTATGGATCTCGATCAACGGTTCCCTTCGAGAGGGAAAGTATTTTCAAATATGAAGAGATGCGTAAGTTAGTCGAATTAACGGAAGATGACAGAAGGAACATTCTGCTCAAAATAAAAAAAGAAAAAAGGAAATTAAATGTTTCGTCATACTCTTCTCTGAAATTATTACAAAATCAAAAGATAATTAATCGTTGAAATTACAAAGTACAATTTTAACGATTTAATTTTCCAATCTAAAAAATACAACCCAATCGATTCATTCCCGAAAAAATAAAAATTCAACGAAACGCATCCCCTATTCCGCTCCTCCTCCACACACGCGCGCAAAACTCGCATAGCTGGAATCGTTCGATAATTAAGGTAATGTTTCGCATACCGGGATCCCCTCTCTCCTCCGTTATATATTTTTCATCCAAGAACGGACGACGAGGAGGAGGAGGAGGAGCACCTGTCCGAGGAGAAAATTTTTCGAAGCCGAAATTCCCCGCGCCCTGTCTACCTACGTTCCTGAAGAGCAGTTGGTTGGAGGGGAGAACAACCTTGCAAGCTCTCACACCCTCCCTCGATATGCGTGGAGCTGCGTCGGTGGTAGGATCTGAAATTTTGGGAGGTTGGAGGAGAAAGTTGAAGGGCGAAAAAGCGGGAGGGAGCCAGGGAGGGAGAGGAGGGGTGGTGTCCTCGGGGGCGGTGGGGGGGCGGTCTGAAGGGAGCCGGGCAACCTGCACCCGGCAACAGCCCCCGACCTCGGAAGAACTAATCATTAACCTCCTTTCACCCTCCCAAACACCGCTCTAACTCGACCACCTTCGCCTCACTTTCACCTGTGCCCTCTACTCACCACTTCTCCGCTCTCTACCTCCCCCTCTACCTAACCCATTCACCCTCCTCCCTTCCCCCGAGCTTTCTTCGCCTCTCAAATACGCTTGGCGCGCGTATTACGATTACACGCGCTCGCTTTCACCGCTTTTTTCACGGCCCTTCGCTTCGATCTCCTCCGTTCCAATCCATCCTTTTGTCCATCCTTCTCTCGGGATTGCAACCTTTAACTTTTTAAGGCGTTGGATTCCGTCGAAATTCCAATTTTTCTTTTTTCTTTAAAGAGTTTTTGGAGAGTTTAAAGGAGCCGTGTCGATTATGGGCGAAGCTAGTTCGTAAACTAGTTTCGTCTAGGAGATTCGCGCCAACCGTTGTGAGGTTGGCGTAGTAACCCTGTTGCTGGCCTTCCGTGTATATATATATATATGTGTGTGTGTGTGTTAAAGGTTGCACCCTGTGCAACCCTCCGAACTTGAAGGCTGCGGTACACGGATAAACGCGAGGAGATAGATCAATAAATACGCGGGATACGTTGTTACACGTGCGTTATTATGCGTTCTGCGATGCATTCAATTGCATTGGGAAAACAAGAGTGGAGAGAAGGATCGATCGATTCCTTTTTTGCATTACGTTTCAAACATCTCATTTCGTACTTTATAATTCCAATAATTTAAAATTTTTAATTTCAATCAGTTTTTAACGTTTTTTTTATAATCCTTAAAAACTGTCATCGAAAATATTTGCTTGGAAATTTCAAGATCTTAAGATAACCTTTAAAGGTTAATTGGGAAAAATAATTAGATACATAAATTCAAAATAATCGAATATGTAATGATTGTATTAAATAAATAACATATCTTCTATATATATATATATAGAAAAATGAATTAGAAAAATAAAATTAAATAATTCGTACGAAATGACTGTCCTGCGAACAGGTATTCGTATATTTTTAATCGATGTAACCGACAAAGTACACGGCGATTGCCGTTTATCCACTTTTGTATTTACGTGTATATTTTCAACTCGATAAGATCTATGTCGTATGACAGAAGGGTGGTATATAAGACACGAGAAGGGCAAGTGAAATGTGTAAAATCGATCGACGATATTGATGGAAATCGTGGAAATTGTCCAACTGAATTGAATAGCTCATTTGTTTACTTTTAAAATCAAAATTATTCCATATGATTAAGTAAAAACATAATTTCAAGATATTCTTTCATGCGAAAATAAATTTTGAAAATTTATACAATTACAAAAAAGATTTATCAAGGTAAAAATTAATGATACAACATTATATTATTTTTAGATATAACACTAATTTAAAAATGCTAATTAATACGAATTAATCGAATAATCGTTAAACATAAAAAAAAAAAAAGAAAGAGAAAATTGCATTCCTTAAGAGGAAATAACATAAAGGAGGTACAGGAAAACAGAAGCTGTACGTCCAGGAGCGGGCGCTTTCGTGCGAAGGTCGAGTCGTCAGTGGTTTAGAGAGAAGGGTGTGCGCGGGGCAGCCGAAAAAGGGAGGAAGAGGGGCAAGATGCAACGCACATCTATTGATTCTCCTTCAGCGTGAAGGCCCGCGTGTCCCACTCACTTTCGGAAGCGCGCACGCACGCACGCACTCGCGCGTTTTCCCCGGCCGCCAGTACATGGACACGTGGCTTGCTGCGTGGCGTACTTACGTGTGCATACACACACGCACGAACCGCGTCCCGATAGTTGAATGCAGGGCACAAAACAGGGCCTCTCTCTCTCCTTCATTCTTTCCTTCCCCTCCCCTTTTCTCCCGTACTTAGCTTGAAGAAGGAAGGAAAGGAAAAGAAAAAGGAAAGAAAAAGGGAAAAAAAAAAGAGGGGGGAACTGGATTTTGCAACCTCCCTTCCGTGCATTCCTACTATGAATTTCCTTGGCCGGCTGCATAAAGAATTAGAATGCCAGAACAACGCACACCGGCAGTTTATATAGAGGTTTATACAGGATAGAAGGAAAGAAAAAAGGAGGGGTGAGGGACGTCATGTCCTAAATGCTCAAACGCGGCTTTGCACTTGCAACTATGCTTCACGATGTTGCGTATTCAAAATCTTGGAGGGTAAGCATCGGCTTTGCAAACAATAAACCAGATCGACACGGAGAGACACCGCTTCTCGAGGTTGGAATAACAAAGTGCACGGAACTGGCGAGCAAGAACAACTTTATTGCCTTTGTGTTGGTTGAACCAGGTTGTCCTATGTCATCGAGATGGGTAATTAACCGAGGCAACGAAAAATACGCCTCTTTCGAAGACATTGAGCATGAAGAAATAAGTACTTTAATGTGCGTAGGAAGAGAGACAAGTGAATCTTATGTATGTAAAATATCGATAATTGTTGGTCTGATTCGAAATGAAATTCATATGATCGAAAAAAGATCGAAAGTGGAAATATTTCTATAGGAAATAATTTGAGATTGAAAAATTATATATTTAAGCAAAGAAAAATTAAGATTTAATTTAATGACATATATTTAAAATAATTTCTCTGTAAATATACTTGTATGAGTAAATGTAAATGTATTATTTTTTACTAATTGTAAATAATATCTAAATTATTGATCAAGTTAAATCAATTGTTATATGTATTATGTGTACTAATTATTTATATTAATAAAAAACAGTTACGCAAAATAAATAAATACATGATAAGATAGCAAATCAATTTTAATATGCAGAAGCAGTCTTGGAATAATAACGTTTCGATCTCATATTTGTTTACATGAATCGAAAGACACAGAAATGGTGTCGCAAAAACTATGAGATTCCTATTCGAACCGTTAGCAGGATGCAAAGTATGATTCGAATGTACAAGAGTCATCGTACTCAGTGGAACCAAACATGCAGAAACACAAACATATGTCACCGTTAAGGTTACGAAAACAATTGTTCTAGGTTGTCGTAAGGGTCAATTTGTGCGATGAGAAATTGTATATTGAAATCCATTCAAGCAACGATTGGTTATCGAATACGTTGCAAAATATTCAAGGAAAATCTCATTATTTTGTTATAATGTCACTTAAATTTTAAATATATTTGTGTGATAGTTATAATATAATTTTTTAAAATATTGTTAATTTACAAATTTTAATATTACGATATGTAATAATTATATCATATTCCCATGTAACGTTAAAAAGAATTATAAAAATATAGATATTTTATAAAAATAAATAACATAAATTTTTGTGTTAAAATATTATAAATAAATGCACGAAAATCGAAAAATTAGTTTTATTGTAAAAATTTAAATTACATGTTTTTCTTTATTCATATTCTTTTTTATAATCACTTTAAACTTTTATGATATATCATGATATAAAAACTAACAATAACAAACATGTATTAAAATAATAATATAGAAAAAAAAATAAGATTTATATACAAATTATGAGGTATTGAATATATGTATTAGATAAAAACTTACGAAAATCGGTTTTCCACGCATCCGTTTCCCGCCTTTCTGCTTTTCGTATTCTTCCTTTTCTTAACTTCCCAAATTTTCTTTTAATTCGAGATGTTAAAAATTATTCTAACCCTTTCGCGACATATCATTAAATGCCGGTACCATGCGAGAAAAAAATTCATTTTTAACGAAACATTTCCATTCTTATTTTAAATAGTAGGTCACCGAAATCACTTGTTGTAGGATTAGGGACTTTTGGATCATCATATACAAAAGCGGCGAGAAGATGACAATGTATGTAAAAGAACCGATTTTCGCGAAAAACTCTTAACTCTTTCGTCCGTACGCTGCCAGCAGCGAAGGCAACTGAAAACAGAGAATCGGCAGCCAGATTGTCGGTCACATAGACGTCCTTATCACGCATTGAAAATGAAAATTTGGTCCGGAATCAGTGGCGCCGTCTCGCGGAAGCGGGAAAATTTATTTGATTTTTAAGATCTTTGTAATAAGAAATATCTTTTTTATTGTAGAATTTAAATACGCTTTCTATTTGTAAATGATTGTTTTATAATTATAGTAGAACGAATTATTGAAAAATGTACGGTTGAATTGAATATTTTATCTAATTAAAAAAGATAAAAATGTGTTTTTATGATATAAAAATAAAATAATTATGAAATGGTTTAAATTATAATAGTATTGATAAAATTAATAAACTTTAATTATAAATAAAAAAAATAGAAAAACTATTATATAAATTAACTTAAGTTTTTTATTTATATTTCACTGTAGTTTAACATTTCAACATGTGATGGAAATTTTTTCTAGGAAAAAATTTACAAATAAAAATCGAATTTGTGTAAAACAATTTGATATAAATTACATTTATCCTTTCACTACATATATTAATACATTAACCGATAACTACTGTATTATCGTCGATAAAATCATAAGGTGGTACTTCCAAATTTAATGGAGCTGGTCCTTTCCTAATCCTGCCACTAGCATCATAATGAGATCCATGGCAAGGACAATAATAACCACCAAAATCACCTGCATTTGCAATTGGTACACATCCTAAATGTGTACATACACCCAAAACAATCAACCATTGTGGCTGCTTTACACGATCTAAATCCACTTGTGGATCTCTAAGAATCTTAATATCAACTGCTGCCTCTTTTTCAATTTCTTTTTTTGACCTATTATCATGTAAAAAAAAATTTATATTTAATATTTTTTTAAATATCATTTAAGAAATGATACAAAAAAATATTCAGTAATTTACATACCTGTGTCGTACAAATATAGGTTTTCCTCGCCATTTAAAGACAGCACTTTTTCCTTCAGGAATAGCATCAAGTTTTATTTCAATTTTTGCCAATGCAAGTACATCAGCTGAAGCACTAAATGTAGCTACTAAATCATGTATGGCTGATTTTGCTATATAAGCACCGGTAATTCCACTTGCTATGTAATAATATCAAAATTTATATTTCTATGTAATTCTAAAATTGAAATAAAATAATAAAAAAATAAAAAAATAAAAAGAATTAAAAGATTTATTTACCAGCTGTCATAACATATGCAAATGATTTACGGCTACTTGAATTTTCTTTGCTTTTACTTCTTGGATCTTGTACAGCTTCATGACGATAATCACTAAAATCTGGCCACTGAATATCAGTATGTGCTAACCTCCTCTGCGTTGCTAATAAACTTGCTGCAATAATTAATTTAATCAAATCTTTGCTTTCAAATTAATTTATACTGTAGTATATGAAATAACAATAGAAATATTTAAGTTTATATATATATAATTTAGTTAATATATATATATATATAAGTTTATAAATATTTTTTTTAGTTCCTAAAATACGCAAAAGATTTGTGCAACATTAAGAAACTCAATTGGTATAACAGTAATCTAATCTAGCAGTAAGTATGTAAGGAGTGAATACAGCATATGATTATATAATCGAAATATAAAATGAATTTTGTCGAAGTGAATACAAAAGTTAATAAAATAACTTTGAATTAAAAGTTTCAGACCTCCAATTCCTGAACTCACTCGTAGAGCTCCTGTAATAAGAGATTCTTGCGAACTTTGAACGAGAATCTGGTTGACGTCAGATTTAGTAATAATTTTTATTTTTTCTACAATACCCCTTCCGGTCACTGGTTGCATTCCATTTGAAATGACAGATGTCGATTTTAAAAGTGGTAAGAAATTCGTCGACTTCGCAACAACGTTCATTTTTCTTAATTATTCACGTCGAACCAACTTCATCGAATACCAACTAAAATTCGAAGACTTGTACTGTCAGATGTCTCTGCAATGCAACCTTCATGTAAATTATGTATAGATGTCGCGCAATAACGAGTTGAATATAGCTTTTCTAGATAATGAATAATAATATTATCTTCAAATAATAAATAATAATAATAATAATATTTTCTGAAATATAAAAGTTTCATATATTACTTTTACAATCGAATGTGAGAAACAATTATAATTATTATATTTTTATAAGAAAATTCTAGATATAGATATTATTCTTAATAATTATTTATAAATATTCTTGATATTTATGAATTTAATCTATATTATTTATAAAAAATTGAAATCCTAAATTATTATTTAAATATAAAAATTATTAAATTTGTAGAATAAAATTTTATATGAATATTTATACGTATAAATATATTTAGATAAATGTTTAAAATTAAATAAATTTTAAAAAAACAAATTATATTAATGAAAAAATTATTAAAATATTATGTAATAATATTACATATATATATAATATATATATATATATATATATATATTATATATATATATATATAATATATAATATATAATTATAAAATTATTATATTGTATAATATATCTCATAAAAAATTTAATAAATAACAATAAATAATTAATATAAACAAAAAATAAATTTATATTATATATTTTAGTATTATACTAGTCTATACTAATATATAATGATTAGAATATTGATTCATTGTATAATAATGTTCCATATTACATATAAATAAATATTTACTATAATAAATATTTAGATTAATAATTTTATCTTGAACAATTAGAAAATGTTTTTAAAAATTCTTATAAATATAAATAAAATTTTATATGTTTATGATTTATTGTATTTAAATTTATTATTATATTTCGTTTTTTATAGTATTTTATGCTAAAACATATATTATTATTAAATATTATTATAAATATTCTAACATTTTTACAATTGATATTTCAGAACATAACAAAAAAATCAAACAGGATGTTAAATCTATTCTATTATCTCATCTATGGTAATAGTATACCGTTATGTTATATTGTTATTCGATATATCTTGTGTTCTTCGTATATATTGTATTTTTCTAAAAAACAAATATTTTTAGAAAATGTTAACAATTATAAATAGAAATTAAAAGTATATATAATATATATATTGTATATAATTATATGAAATATGTGAATATTGAATATTGAACTATATATTTTGACAGCACTAATCTTTGTTCTAATTTAAATCATTACTGTCAATATTTATTGTAATTTATCTATAAAAATGGTAAGTAAATAGTATTTTATAATAAAAAATAAATCATTTTTGTTATTGAAAACTAAAATATTAATTTTACATTAAAAAATTATTTGTACGAAATATTCATACAATTTTGAAGGTTATGTTTATAATACATAAATATATAATATATAATAATACATAAATACATAAATATTCTTTTCTTTAAATTATTAATACTTTTTAAAATATTATATATATGTATTTTAGGCGAATACATTACAAAATTGGAGTCCATTTGCCAAAGAATATGATCCCTTAAAAGCAGGTAGTATTGATGGTACAGATACAGAACCACACGATAAAGCTATTAGCCGTGCAATACAAGCACATTATGAATCTCCTCATGGCTTAAAATCAAAACCAGAAAGAACATTATTTGTTGCTAGATTTGGTCCAAAAATTACAAAACATGATTTAAAAGAGGTATAATAATAATTTTTTAATGATAACTTTTATTAATATGACAAATATATAATTTAAATGTAATTTTAAACATTGATTTAGTTTTTCTCTAAATATGGAGAGGTCATATCGGCAAAAGTTATAGTCGATATTGTAACTGGATTATCTCAGGGTTATGGATTTGTAGAAATGAGAAGCGAAGATGAAGCTAGAAGAGTGCTTAGACGTTGTGTTGATACTACGTTAAAAGGTTATCAAATTTTTATAGATTATGAGTGTGGACGCACTTTGAAAGGATGGAAACCAAGAAGACTTGGTAATTAATCCCATTGTATTTACTTGATCTTATATTATAAATATATACGTTATAAATAAGTGTTATTTATACTTATTATGTATATATTTATACATATAAATAAATGTTATTTAATCAAATTTAAAATTTTTTAAAATTTAATCAAATGTAATCACTTATAGGTGGTGGTTTTGGTGGTAAAAAGGAATCGGGTCAACTTAGATTTGGTGGAAGAGATAGACCTTTCAAAAAACCGATTGTACCTAATATTATAAAGTCTCATCATCATCATCAAGAGCATACACATCATCATAGTCATCATCATCAACATCATCACCATCATCATCATCATCATCATCGTCATCATTAAAATTTTATATTTTAATTTATCTTAATTTTATAAGTTTCGTTTTATATCTAAAAATCATAAATGAAATGAACATTAAGATATTTTTCAAAAATATTATCGTGTAATATTTTACTTGTGCTTGTTGAAAAATTTTTCTGTAAATTTTTCAGTTTGATTGATTTGATTTGACTTGTATTCAGTATAAATATTTAAGATCTATGTATCTTATAAAAATTTTATAAAGACATTAGAAATAATACAATTTTAATGTATTATGAAACAATTTACTATACTTAAATATTTATTTTCAAAATATTTTATATAACAATTTTTGTAAAAATTTTTTAATTTGTAAATATTATAAATAATGTACAAATTTTATTTATAAATAAAGAATTAAGAAATAAAAAAATTTAACGAAACATCTGTTTAATACTTTCTCGATAAAATCTATTTTATGAAATGATATAAATTTCAAAAATAATATTTTCGAAATTTAGTAAAACACTTTCTTTTTTATTACATGTTTACTACATTTACATTTTTATAAAACATGATTTCTAAACTTTAAAATTATTTGAAATTTTACTGAAATTTTTTTAACATTGCATAAATTCAAGTGAATGCCAAAATTCTCAGTGAATTATGTTACATTCATTTTCGAAAACAACATAATACATTTAAAACAGAAAAAGATTTTAAGATAAATCACAAACGTTAGAAAAAAAAGCAATGATAATTTTATCCAAAATAAAAAATAATCTATTTCAATTTTAATAAAAATTATTAATATAATTCTCTATTCTTATAAGATCATTGTTTAACTTCACTGCTTAAATTATTAACATCAAATCAATTTAATCTATAAATTTCGGGAATTTAATTTAATAGTTTTATTGGAAAATAGTAGACACATCTTACGATTAATAATGTTCAGCAAATACAGAGATAAATCATAGCGAATTTAATAATTTGTAAATGAATGAAATTAAATCTATTTCTATAATGAAACTTTTAATATTGAATAAAAAAATTTGTTTTTGTTTGAAAAAGAGATACAACAATAAAATAATATTATTCAAATCACTGGAGATTTATATTTTCATTCTATATTCAGAATGTCGTGTTAAAATTTCGGCAGAGCTTAAATTCTTCGAATTGAGCGGGCATACGAGAGATTAAGAGACATCGTACGGATAATTTATCAGCAACAGATCGTCAACAGAACGACGAAGCCAAGGGATTCGAGCTTTCTGGCGCGGTGTGAAGCGACGTCGTTAGCGTCGTGGAACTTTATACCCGAGCGTTGTAGCACCCTCTCCCTAGCATGGCCCCCTCCATATATGGAGCCGCGCATCGTGGTTTCGACGTCGGCCACGCGGACGAAGTTTAAGCCTCCAGGCTGACTCTGATAAGGTAGCCTCTTTCCTCGATTCTTCTCACTCTGTCTCCTCTATACCATCGCCAAGGTCTCAGAGGGGCAACCCACATTCGTTTATCGCGACTCCTATTTCGTCTGCTCGGCCGCTGCTCTCGTTTGCACAACATAGCATTTGCTGCGTCCCTAGTGCTTTTTTTATTCACGGACACAGCTGCCGGAGTAGTAACTCGTACGCGATCATTGCTAGAATCGAATATACGAAATATCGTGTAGATTTTGCGACCATTTCTTTCTTTTTTCTTTTTTTTCTTCTATTTTTCTAATTATTTATATTATTTGAATTTTATTATTAACCTTAATTTGTTCACCATAGAAATTATTAGTTTTGAAATAAGTGAGAGATTTAATTTCATCAGAAAATAAATCTTTTGAAATATTTACATCTTTTTTATTATATTTTCTTTACTCATTCTATATTTATCATATTTGAATATCTTTAATATTACAAAATTCCATTTTATTTGTATTTCTTTTGATATTATATAGATAATTTTGTATTATATCAAAAGACATATATAATCATTGACAAAACAAATTAAAAAATCATTATAAATAATAATAATTTTGTTTATATAGTATATTCATATATCATTGCCAGCGAATAAATTACGTTTCGTATATTACTTGCAATAATAATTAATTTTTAGTATTGCAAAGGTATGCGTCGAATTTGAACTGGTACAAACTTCATGTTGTTATTGCTCGAGGGTAAATATATGTATATTTAGTGACCATGTCCACGTAAACCGGTGGGCAGTAAACTTTCCACCAATGGCGAGGTTGAACATGAAACGACTACAAGAAAGATATAATACAGCTATATCAGCGTCAGAAATAACTTGCAAAAAAAAAATGTATCTTAAAATTTTGTTTTTATTCTAGCATATACAGAAATAATTTTTGCTTAAAAAGAATCGAATCGAAGTTTCCTTGAAACTTGTAATATTATTTTTTTATTTTTATCTTATAATTCGATATTTAATATCACATTGATCAAAAGTTCTTTGGATCTCAATTTTGGAGAGCATAATTTTCATATTCGGTCATCATCATTGAAATATTCATAAAAGAATAAACAAAAGTCAAATAATTTGATTATTACGAAAATATTTCGATCGAATTACATAAAAAAATATCATCGAACGAATGAAACGAATGACAAAAGAATAGAAACTGGATTACCAGGTTAGATAGAAAAATGCGAATTTCACCATTTTCTACGATTTGAATTGCAAAAACTCGTAACATCAATTCGTAACACGATTCTGTCCCACAATTCGTTAGTTCTGCATTAATACATATTCCGTTATGGCTGTGCATTAACGCGTTTCACACGATTGGAAAAAATAATCACATTGCGTGCAACATCGTGACAGACATTTTATCAATAAGAGAGCCATATTTCTAACTAAAATTTTATACATATTTCGAATATTTATATCTTAAATTTTAAATTCGAGAAATTAGAATTCATATCGTGTCGAGATATATTTTCCTCCTGTATATATAAACATAGATTTCTCCTCCATTCTCTTTCTCCTCAAACGCGTTACAAACTCGAGAACTTATTATCGCACCAACCGCTAAAAGCACACCTTCCCTTGAATGGAAATAAACGTAAAACGAAAGAAAAGATGGAAAGATTCGCGAACGGTTAACGTTTGAATAAATACCTATTTTTAACCGACCGTGGATACTCTTGGATACTCTACTCGCTCATACTCTTGGACTTTGGGAATTGAGATAGTCTAGGCTAGGGAATCTGTATGTTAACTTGGAACTGTGAATGGCAAACTATGAATCTCACACGTATGCACGTTCTATTTAAAATATATTTCAAAATGGAATAGTAAGAGCACATGTATAATACATGCTTCTTCAATATTAATGTTTAGAAATAAATTGAATTTAATAATTGATAATTTAATAATCACATATGATTGAAATTAATTAATCTAATTATCTATCCAATCGTTTATAATATCGATCGTTTGATGATAATTTAATTATTCCTAGGATGAAATCGTGCAAAACTTTCAGAATCGATATTAGAATTATATATATTCGAATAAAATTCGAGAGTCTGCAACAAATTTGGAAAAGGATAGATGGGAATGAAAAGATGAACAGGGAGTAAACAAGGCTCTCCCTCTGGCTCTCCTAATCGAGATATTCAAAATTCGCCTATTCCCTCCACTCCAAGCTATTTAATAATCACATATGATTGAAATTAATTAATCTAATTATCTATCCAATCGTTTATAACATCGATCGTTTGATAATAATTTAATTATTCCTAGGATGAAATCGTGCAAAACTTTCAGAATCGATATTAGAATTATATATATTCGAATAAAATTCGAGAGTCTGCAACAAATTTGGAAAAGGATAGATGGGAATGAAAAGATGAACAGGGAGTAAACAAGGCTCTCCCTCTGGCTCTCCTAATCGAGATATTCAAAATTCGCCTATTCCCTCCACTCCAAGCTATTTAATAATCACATATGATTGAAATTAATTAATCTAATTATCTATCCAATCGTTTATAATATCAATCGTTTGATGATAATTTAATTATTCCTAGGATGAAATCGTGCAAAACTTTCAGAATCGATATTAGAATTACATATTCGAATAAAATTCGAGAGTCTGCAACAAATTTGGAAAAGGATAGATGGGAATGAAAAGATGAACAGGGAGTAAACAAGGCTCTCCCTCTGGCTCTCCTAATCGAGATATTCAAAATTCGCCTATTCCCTCCACTCCAAGCTATTTAATAATCACATATGATTGAAATTAATTAATCTAATTATCTATCCAATCGTTTATAACATCAATCGTTTGATGATAATTTAATTATTCCTAGGATGAAATCGTGCAAAACTTTCAGAATCGATATTAGAATTATATATATTCGAATAAAATTCGAGAGTCTGCAACAAATTTGGAAAAGGATAGATGGGAATGAAAAGATGAACAGGGAGTAAACAAGGCTCTCCCTCTGGCTCTCCTAATCGAGATATTCAAAATTCGCCTATTCCCTCCACTCCAAGCTATTTAATAATCACATATGATTGAAATTAATTAATCTAATTATCTATCCAATCGTTTATAATATCAATCGTTTGATGATAATTTAATTATTCCTAGGATGAAATCGTGCAAAACTTTCAGAATCGATATTAGAATTACATATTCGAATAAAATTCGAGAGTCTGCAACAAATTTGGAAAAGGATAGATGGGAATGAAAAGATGAACAGGGAGTAAACAAGGCTCTCCCTCTGGCTCTCCTAATCGAGATATTCAAAATTCGCCTATTCCCTCCACTCCAAGCTATTTAATAATCACATATGATTGAAATTAATTAATCTAATTATCTATCCAATCGTTTATAACATCAATCGTTTGATGATAATTTAATTATTCCTAGGATGAAATCGTGCAAAACTTTCAGAATCGATATTAGAATTATATATATTCGAATAAAATTCGAGAGTCTGCAACAAATTTGGAAAAGGATAGATGGGAATGAAAAGATCAACAGGGAGTAAACAGGCTCTCCCTCTGGCTCTCCTAATCGAGATATTCAAAATTCGCCTATTCCCTCCACTCCAAGCTATTTAATAATCACATATGATTGAAATTAATTAATCTAATTATCTATCCAATCGTTTATAATATCAATCGTTTGATGATAATTTAATTATTCCTAGAATGAAATCGTGCAAAACTTTCAGAATCGATATTAGAATTATATATATTCGAATAAAATTCGAGAGTCTGCAACAAATTTGGAAAAGGATAGATGGGAATGAAAAGATGAACAGGGAGTAAACAAGGCTCTCCCTCTGGCTCTCCTAATCGAGATATTCAAAATTCGCCTATTCCCTCCACTCCAAGCTATTTAATAATCACATATGATTGAAATTAATTAATCTAATTATCTATCCAATCGTTTATAATATCAATCGTTTGATGATAATTTAATTATTCCTAGAATGAAATCGTGCAAAACTTTCAGAATCGATATTAGAATTATATATATTCGAATAAAATTCGAGAGTCTGCAACAAATTTGGAAAAGGATAGATGGGAATGAAAAGATCAACAGGGAGTAAACAGGCTCTCCCTCTGGCTCTCCTAATCGAGATATTCAAAATTCGCCTATTCCCTCCACTCCAAGCTATTTAATAATCACATATGATTGAAATTAATTAATCTAATTATCTATCCAACCGTTTATAACATCAATCGTTTGATGATAATTTAATTATTCCTAGGATGAAATCGTGCAAAACTTTCAGAATCGATATTAGAATTATATATATTCGAATAAAATTCGAGAGTCTGCAACAAATTTGGAAAAGGATAGATGGGAATGAAAAGATGAACAGGGAGTAAACAAGGCTCTCCCTCTGGCTCTCCTAATCGAGATATTCAAAATTCGCCTATTCCCTCCACTCCAAGCTATTTAATAATCACATATGATTGAAATTAATTAATCTAATTATCTATCCAATCGTTTATAATATCAATCGTTTGATGATAATTTAATTATTCCTAGAATGAAATCGTGCAAAACTTTCAGAATCGATATTAGAATTATATATATTCGAATAAAATTCGAGAGTCTGCAACAAATTTGGAAAAGGATAGATGGGAATGAAAAGATGAACAGGGAGTAAACAAGGCTCTCCCTCTGGCTCTCCTAATCGAGATATTCAAAATTCGCCTATTCCCTCCACTCCAAGCTCCATGGGCGATCCGCGACGGGGGCGGAAGGGGCCCACGGCGGAACGAGATCCACACGGCGCGGCCACTGTAGAAGGAGTACGAAAATAGTAGCGCGGCAGGATCGTATCACGGCTCTCGGCCCACGAGAGAGAGACGTGGATCTCCTTTCTATTAATAGCTCTAGAATGAAAGGGAGCGATCCCCGAGTCGGCCGTGTAGGCTGATCGGCCCGAGTCTTGGTGGTGTCCAGGCCCTGATCGCAGGACTTCAGAGCCGCTCAAGCCGTCGCGGACTCCACATTCCACCGGCAAAAGCTCTTCCGTGCGTGCCTGTTCAGAAGCATCTTACTTGCTACTCGGCTGGTGCTCCGAGGCGAACCCTCATACACGTCATACACACGCGTCTCCCACCCACCCACATACACAACATTGCCATACACATTCACACCGCTCGAGTGTAAGTCTCTTTCATTGCTAATTCTTTTTTTTTTTCTTTACCTTTATACCGCGTATATCTTCTTAACTGATTCGATAGTGATAAGTATATATATAATATATATATATATGTATTATTATTTTTGTCGCATCTTTCGAATCTCGAGTCATCGTCCTTGTGTTTTCGATCTCTGATGGGGATTTTTCGTATCAGTGAATGGATTGTTCGTTATACACAGTGATGCAACGCGATAGGTGAAAAGATGAGAAAGAACATTTTCCACGTCTTCGTTGCCGTTCCCTGGATCGATATATATCACTGGGAAGGAGGAGGGGGGGTAGGAGGATTTGACGGAAGATTCGAGTGTGAAAGTGAAACTGGAAGTGAAGATGGAATTCCTTACATTTTCTTTTTAGAAGGGGATGAAAAACTGGATAATATAAATAACTAAAGAAGGATAATTGATGATTCTGTGAGCATCGAGAGTAATCGTTTCCAAACAGGATTTCTACGAGGAAAACCTTTGTGCAAGTGGCGTCTGACCATGCTGTGACATTATCTACTGTATGATTTGAACATCTCTCTCCCTCTCTCTCTCGAGTTTCTGGATTTTGTCAATTTTCAACGGAAGAGTAATCGAACAAATTTCCGGAGGACGACTGTAACAACGTGATGGCGAACACGTCGAGTTTCGTCTTTCCTTAGTGCGCTCGTATTCGATGGGGACAGATATAATGTGACTGGTTTCGATTAAATTTAAAACGATTGGCCCGTGAATATAACTCGTAGTTTAATAAAAATACCCGAGGACAATAGGAAGCGAATTTGATCGTCGAACGCGCTTCACGATTTGAGCAACGGAGAAACCGTAAGATACATTATTTTTTATAAGCTTTTGATTTTTTTACAATTTTTTATACGAAAGATTTCTTGGAAAATGTACAATTCAAGGAAAATGGAATCTGCATGGAAAATCGTAGAATTATATGATTGGCAAAATAACAAAAATATCGATTTACAGTTTAACAGATTTGTCTCTCTTCACGTCGTATTACCATTTTTGGAAATGTACACGAAACTAAATTTTTCAATTCTTTATAAACGAAGAGGGAAATCAACATCACGCAGGGAAATGAGATCGAACAGGATCTGATAAATCATCGCCTATAAATGTACGAGCAATATCCCATTTCAAGATTCGATTATGACGTACGCGATTATATAATATTGTTTCCACTCCCACACCTCGTGTCAGCCATCGCAACTGGACATCTGCAACCACCGTTCTCGTATAATTTTTCGAAAACATTTATGTGTAAATGCGAACAATTTTCTTCCAATCTCGAAAAAGGCTGTTCCGTTTCGAAACTCATGAAAGAAGGAGAGAAAAGAAATCGTGCGAAGGAAAGAAGAAGAAAAAAAATTGTGTTATCGAGATCGAAGTTTAATCTGTTCGTGAAAACAGGAAACGATCGGCAACGAAGACGATGTGGAGGTGGAGGAAACGCAGAGCGAGGGGGAAAAGGAAAGAGAGAAAGAAGGGAGGAAAAAGGAGTAGAGCGAGAGAGAGAGAGAGAGAAGCCAATAAACGAACGACGAGAAAGAGAGAGAGAGAGAAAGAGAGTTAGAGAGAGAAGAGTAGAGTTGGTTTTCTAAAATTAGAGAGCGACGAGGAAGAGAAGGGGATGACTCCTTATAGAGCTTGCGACGTCGAGCTTGCGGCCAGGGTTAGCAAACTGGCACTCTCTTTCTCGTCTCAGAATATCAGATTACCTTTGCACCAGTGCATCGTCTCGCCCCTTCGACTTCTTCCTTTCTTTTCTAGCTTTCTCTTTCTCGTGGCGGAGCAAGGTTCGATTTATGCTCGACGAGCACCCTCCTCTCTCTCTCTCTCTCTCTCTCTCACCCTCTCTCGCCTTCTTCCCTCTTCCTCCTCCGATTCCTCGATTTGTTTATTTTAAAATCTTTTTTATTTCTTTTTTTTTTCGCGAAAAGTGCGCCGCGTCTTCTCGGGAAAAGGAAACGGACGATCGAATCGGATTTTTATCCTTTCTTTTTCTTCTTTATTTCTCTCTCTTCGATTTATTTCCTCGAAGTAGAATCGGATAATGGGCCGATATTTCTCCTTTCGTCCAAGCGTGAATCCTTCTTTTTGTAAATTTTTTGGGGGAGAGAATAAAGAGACGATCCGATCGTTCGTTCCCTCCTCTCGTGTGAGAAATAATTTGAGAAATAATAAGAGATAATAACGAAGAACACTAGTTAAGGATAAGTTGTGTTAATCAGTGGTTTTGTTTGCGTGTTGCAGTACCGTGACCACCAGCAAACATGTCTGACGACGAGGAGCAATACTCGTAAGTATTTAAAAATTTCCAAGAGGAAGACTGTTTCCGAGATAAATATTTCGATATTCAATGTTCTCGACATTCCCTCTTTTTTAATTTCTCTTTCTCGTTCGAACTTTCTCCTTTCTTCTTCTTATATACAATTTTTTCGAATCTCAGTTGAAGCAAAATAATTCAAAATTTTCGATTTTGATGAGAGAAGAAATCAGGAGAAAAAGAGAGAGGGAAAGAGAAACAAGTGTGTCGAGGAGAATTGTTAAGTTACGTAAGAGCACGTGTATCGAGCAATGAAATATCCGTGAAATATCCGTGAAGAGGAGTGTCGAGGATATTATTTCAGGCGAAGAGTTTGAGTGAATAAATTAAGTGAATATATATTTATACCATCGAAGCGTCACGTCGAAACAATTGTCGTCGATAGAATTCATGCTTAGTTCTTTCTTAGAGCCGATTTCCAGGATCGAGAATTCTATTCTCGATGCGACGATTCAGGTTGCTACATAAGTCGAGGATACCCTCCCCTTCAATGTCGATCGTTGTCGATCGTACAATGAACGATATTCAAGAGAAATGAGTTTCAAGTCCACGTAAGATGAAGAATCTCGTCGTGATGATCATATGTGTCCTCCCCCCCTTTATTGTTTTATGTATATCCCTTGTCACCCCGAGTTTTATCGTTTAAAAGTGAACTAGCCCACCCCCTCGTGCCCACGTGTCTTCTTTTTTTTAACCGTGCACACCCTCCCTCGATCGAATTGCTCGCTGAAGATGTTCTTTTCTCCCTTTCGTTTCGCTTGAATTATTTTCCTTCTCTTCGATCGTTTCGTTTCAACGCAAGAATCGTTATAAATCGTTTCGAAAGAAAAAGAAAAAAAAAAAAACGAGATCACGGTCGATCCGAAAGAGATCGTTTTCGTTTATTTTTAAAACGAGGAAATTCAACAGATATCCTAGAGGGGATGAATCATTCGGTTGGATCTATATTCAGTCGGATGGACGGACGTGTCCAAAAATGTCATAATAAATTATCTCCGCAAATTTGTCTATCTCCTTTGCGCCCAAAATTTCACGAATAATAAATTGTTAACTCGATCATTTATTAACCGAGTTACGATTTTGTTGCAATGAAACTCATGTTCTTTTTTTCTTTTTCTTTTTATCAAAAACATTGGCTATTATTATTTCTAAATAATATAAAATTTTGGTCCTATTTTATGTATTCGTTTCACTGGATCGATTATAATATTTAATGTTTCTTAATACATTTTTCAGCGAGTAATTCGTTGAAGAAATTTCATCTGCCCTCAGCCCCCCCTGCCCCCCTTATTGTTGTTATTTTTTAAATTGTTCGTTCGACGAGCCCCGTTTACACAGCCCCCTTAACTGCCCGTTAACTAACAAATACCGTTTTCCATTTTCTGTTTTACAGCAGCGAGGAGGAGGTGGTCGAGGAAACGTAAGTGTTGCTGGCAATTCCTTAATTCCGCGGGAAACGTTCCAAAAATACAACTAACGTCCATGTTCTCTTATTTTTCTCATTCCAGGAAGTAAGTTCCAGAGGCGTGTGCGCGTTTAAGCGTCTGCTACCATCACCACGGAATCGTAGTTGTCGTTTTTTTTTTATAAAATCTCTAGTAGATTTCTAGTATTTTAGAGTAACGGTTCGAGGTCTTCCATCTCCTGATTTTTCGTTTCGTTTCCCTGATTTTTTTATTTATTTTTTGATGCTTGTTTGACGACAGAAACATTTGATTTTTGGACGACAACAACTCGATTTTTTTCTTTTCTTTTTTTTTCAATTTCCAGAGAGATCGTTCTTTGCACGATTCATAATTATTTCGCTCGATCGATCGAATTTTCGAGATCGATTGAATAATTTCGATTGTGGAACGATATCATTGAAACTGTATCGTTGCAAAAACTTATTATGTAATTTCGCAGAGATACTAAATATTGCATAGAAGAAACACGAACCCGGTTCGAATTATTCGAGAGACATGTTTTCCTTTTTCTTTTTTTCCTTTTTACAAAAATAGGACCAACTGTTTGGCGCGGCCATCTTGTCACCTTGAGTGCCGGTTTATACAACAATAAAACAGAAAACAATATTTCGTAACGTATAATTCGATACGTGAAATAGCATACTCTAAAGCAAATGATGATTCACCGGCCATTATTTCGTCGTAATTACGATTTTCATATTCGTGCCATTTTTTTTTTCTTTCAATCCCATAATTATTCAATCTCTCAAACATATTCATTATTCAATTTCTATCAACATGGACAGATAATAAACGAATTATTAATCTCCAATTAATCCAATCACGAAATAGAATGGAGAACTGTATCGAAAAATCGTGTTCGTTGCTGAGAGCGATCTCTCTCGAACTATTGTTAAAATTAGAACAGTCGTGGTTCTCCCGCAAAAATAGAGCAGACGAATGGCGCGGTATCTTCGAACTTCGAGTCCTATATCAAATTCAAACGATGTCGTTTTTTTTTTCCTTATGATGAAACGGGGGTGCTTAAATCTAAACGCCGCACCATCCTCGAACGAGATCAGAATTTCGTTCACGATTGCGAACGCGCGATTCAATGTTTTCTTCTCCGCAATTTTCCATGCCGTGTTACACCGCGGTTTATTACCAGAGTTGAAACAATTTTCGAAAGCGTAGTATCGAAGAAAAATATTGAATCGTTTCGAGGGAACCGACGAGAAATATCGTCCCTCGAGGAGGGACGTTGAAAAAGGAGCTCTCATTTCTTCTCTTCGCCACGGGGCTGATATATATATTTCTCGTCGTTTCCTCTCGTCGTGTTTCTCTTATTTTGGCAATGAAAAAAGAGAGCACTGTAGAGGAAGGGGGGATGAACAATTAATGCTCGATTTTTTTTTTTTTTTTTCCTTACACCGACTCGAGCCGGTGTCATCGATCATTGATACATTTGTTGATAAGATTGTTCAAAAATGAAAATCCTATCTCTGACTTTGGTTTATGATCTTCGTTTTTTTTTGTTTTTCTCTCTGTTTTTTGCTCACAACTCCGCCCGATCAAACAATCCATCCCTTCGTCTGATATCTCCACAAACAATACACAAAAAAAAAAAAAAAAAATACGAATCGACCAATCGAAATACGAAAAACCACCAATCACCATCGACCGAACGACCAACGCGGCGCGCGAATCGAAAAATCGAAAATATCAAAGGCAGCCGGAAGGCAGGAAGATCGAGTAAGTCCCTTGAAAACAATTCTACGCTCGCCTTGTATCTTGTTCAGCCAGCTATTTGGCAATGTTCTCACCTCTCGTGTCTTTTTCTCAGTATTCTCATTCTTTTCCTATCACTTATCTCTCTTTCTCTCTCACTATCTCTCTGTCTCTGTCTCTGTCTCTATCGCTGTCTCCCTCTATCTCTCTCATTTCTTCATTTTTTTTTCCCCCCCTCTTTTTCTTTTAATCGTTTAACTGTTATTATTGTTGTTGTTGTGGCTGTCGTCTTGTATCTTATTACAAGTTTTTCTTTTTTTTTAGTACATTATTTATTCGTATGCGCTATTTCGTCTCTATGTATTATGCGATGTATTCTTCTTCTTTTTTTTTTTTTTTTGTATATAGTATATAATTTTTTTTACCATGAGTCCAAAATCAGTCTATGTTTCATTCTGTATATTATTTTTATTCTCACGCTTTCTATGGTGATTCATTGGTGTATTCCTTTTTTTTTTTTTCTTTTGTCTTATCCAACGAGATAAAATTTTTTTTCGTCGAATTCTCTCTTTTTTTTTTTTCTTGCCGCTTTGTCCTCGATGCAACAACTGACGATCCTTCTCCTCCGCAAGAAACAACGTATTCTTTTTAAGAATATTCATCGTGATCGTTACCTCTTCTCCTTATACTTAAACAGAGAATATTTTCACGCGATTAATTTTCGAAAAGTTGATTTTTCTTTTTTTTTTCACTCTAATAATCGTAACGACAAATCTTCCTCGTTTTTTATCGTTTATGGTTCTCTTTTTTTCTCTTCTTTCTTTTATTTTCTTTTTTTCTCTCCTTTTCGAGCGTACAAAATTTCGCGCCTCCGACAATTTTCTTTCTTTTCTTTCTTTCTTTTTTTTTTTCTTTTAATTTCGTCACACGAGGAGCTTTGGATTTTTGAGTTAAAGAGTTGAGAAAATAGAGTCGGTTATTGTTACTCAAAATCTTAGCATCAATGGTGGAAATTTTTTTATTTTATTCACTGTCGCATCGAAAATTGAACGATGGAAGATTTTTTTCGCGCGTTTCGTCTCGCATTTTATTATTTTATTTCTTCTTTTTTTTCATCCTCTCCCCCTCATTTTTCTCGTTTTGTTAATTCAAATATATAATTTTTTTCTCAAAAAGATTATCATGGATATCGAATTCGTTATCGAAAAAGCTTGGGATAGAAGAAATTACTTGATTTTTTAAAAATTTCTTTTCCTTTTTGTTTTTCTCTGTTGTCTCTTTGATCTATGATCTTCATCCTATATTGTCTTTGATGCTGTGTCGCTGTTGTTGTGTCGATGGTTGAACGAGTATGTCTATCTCACCTTGTGTATAATACCATTGTTGCATTATATCTCTCAAATATATATATACAGTAATTTTTTTGGTCGTTTTGAATGAAATAAACATTTTTCATACACGCATTTACACGATACATAACTTGAAATACTTGAAAAGTGAACGAATTCGATCATTTTCTTTTTTCTAATTAATAACTCAAAAAAAAAAAAAAAGAAGAAGATAAAGAGAGCTTTTAACAAACTTTCTGTATCCAATTTAATTTCAAATACGTTTTAAAACTAAGAAAGAAAGTTTAACCAAAGTTAAATTTTGATCGAACAGTATTATTTCACTTTTCGAGCATCGAAATAAACAAAGTAAAAAAAGTTATCCTGAAAATTGTCCTCCACAAACACCGGCAACCGTTTCTCATTTCCCCCCACTGCGTTATGTATATATATATCTCTGTCGCATAATTATCGTTTCGTTCTCTCGCATGCTATATAGAGTTCAGGTTCTCTCTTTCCCTCGAAAGCGAAAAAAAAAAATCAATATTCACGCACACTGACGATTACTCGAACGTACACAAACGTACACAGACGCTCTCGGACGAGTAACGACGATAAAAAACGATAAAGGACGGAGCAAACGCGTGCTTGAAAACAACAGGTATATATTCGTACACGCGAAGATCGTTCGTAGAAAAGAGAGACGGTGCTTCTCTTCTCTTTTACGTTCCACAGAAACGGAAAGAAAGAAAAGGATAAAAATGCTCGTAAAATATTCTCTCACGGATTCGCGTATCTTGTTTAAGCGCGGGACTTTCTTACGATTCGCTCGTAAAGAGGAGGAAAGAACCAGAAGGGGGTTATAAAAGCGGAATGGAATGCGGCAGGCTGTCGTCAATTTTAACGATCGTCGTTCTTTTTTTCCCGATCGGGTCTCGGTGTTTTAATCGGAGCTGGGATAAAAAAAAAAAAATTGAGAAAAAGGAAAAAAAAAAAAAAAGATAAGAGAAAGAACCGATAAGCCAAGCGAAAGTAATAGTTTGCGCGGTACTTCCCGCCACTCCCACCGTGAATGAAATTTCCCGAAAACAATTGTGATTGTTATTAATCTACCTTTCCTTTCTTTTTTTGTAGGGGTAGGGCGTCCCAAAAGTAAGTTGAATATCTCTCGAACGTTGTTTATTACACGTCAATAATACTTTCTTTGTTCTTCGGCCGCTCTCACAACACCCCCAAGCCCAATCAAGACCGCGCTTTTACTTTCGAATTTTTGGCGGGAACGAGACTCTCGGTGAGAGGATTTTCACCTTGGATCGAAAGATTTTTTTAGCTACCAAATTTTATTGAATTCTAACGCGATTAATATTTGGTTAATTGATAATGGAAAATTTACAGAGAAAGAAAGTTCGATTTAATTTAATTTAATTCGAGATTCCTTCGAATCATCGCGCGAATATTTACGAATTTTTAGGTTTGTTTAATTCTAAGGGTTTTGACCGTGTTATACGATTACACGGTTGCATAAGAAGAGCGCGAAAACTAATATAACTTGCGTCTGCTGGACGATTGCCAAACGTTTCATAAATATGTGTACGATAACGTAATGCGGTTTATTCTTATACCAAAGCTGTGGTATTTCGTTCGAAATGTACCACGTTGCAAACGTGATGTAATTTAATTAACGGGCAAACAATTCGGTGGAAAGAGCCATTGTCAGTATTGTTATTTATCCGAAACTCGATTATTAATAATTCTTTTTCACACACGATTTTCTATTTCTCGTTAATTTGTTTGAAACAATCACGTGGAATTCAATAAATTTTATCCATATTGGACAAGTCTCGATCCCGTCAAGAACAGATATGGTCTAATAATTCGTGGTCTAATGCTCGAAGCAAAACACCCCCGCCCCCAAGCTCATGTTTCTCTCTGTCTATCTATCTATCTCTCTGTCTCTCTCTGTCTCTCTCTTTCTCTCACCCTTCTCTCGTGTTTTTTCTTTTTGTCTCTCTCTCTCTCTCTATATATATTCTTGATTAACTGTACATAATATCCGTGTGTCAATACATCCGTACAATCCATGTATATGCATACGTACGAATATGTGTCCACAAGAATCCGCTAAAAATTTTTATCCCGTTTATCTCTCTCTCTCTCTCTCTCTCTTTATATATACACACACGTTATAAAAAGTGTCAATATTACTTTTGATGTCGTTTTTTTTGTCTCCCGCCGTTTTCGAGGAATCATATTTTTTTGATTTCTCTCTCTCTCTCTCACTTTGGCGAATCTCCCCCGTCTTCCTCTCTCTTTGTCTCACATTCTATGTTAATTACGTTCGCAATAATTTTTGCGCCATAATCGATCGCAATTTTGTCGCAGAATGATCGGCCAAAATTGTTCGAAGGTCCGCTGAATTTTCGTTGGATCATTCGTTTCGTGATTCGTTTAACGTTAACGAATGGCCAGTTTAATAAATTTGTATTTCCAGATGTACAAAACTGACCAGATGCAACGTTTTGGAAACGTTCCCACGGTGGTTGTTTCATTTTTCAAATTTAGTGTTGACATTTAGATTTTTCGATCCGTTTCGATTAATAACGTGATTAATCGTATTATCCGAACGAAGATTCAGCAACCTTTCAGGATGACACGAGATCGTCGAGACTTCACTTATTCAAATATTGGCCAGCTCCTCGGCTTTCAACTTTTGGCTTTTCTTTTTTTCCAAGGCGTTGTGGTTAATAATACAATTGATAATAAGAATGACGACAGCGATGACGCTGATAATATAACGGCGGCGACTGTGTGTGTTGCTTGCATTCGTGTTGGGAAAGAAGAAGAAAATGTCTGACGAGAAGAAGAGTGAGTGCTAGATTTTTTCTTGTGTGCTCCAATTCTCTCATCCTTGATTATCCCAATCATCGTCTACGATTTTAAAATAATTTTTACTCCATCGTTCAAATTTAATTTTAGAAAATTATCTTTTTTTTTTTCTCTTATTCCTCTCTTTCGTTCAATTGAAATCGTACGAGTTTGTTTATCATCGGAGAAATTAATTTTTAAATGAAATAATTCTGTACGCTGTTCAGATCTGTCGAAATTTTCTCTTCGAACCTAAGCTAAATCGCTTTCTGTAAAATTGCTTAATCGCTTTCGTTCTCGAGCGGCTTTAAATTACGTTTCTTTCTTTTTTTTTTTTTTTTTTTTACCAAAAGCTAAAAGAACTACACGATATATCCCTCCAATATATATCCCTCTCCCATTGCCGAGATTCAAAACTCGAGTCTAGTTTATTTTCCGTCACGTCGGAATCATCTTTAAAATTAGAGACCTCTTATTTTAAAGTTATCCTGGATTCGATCCACGTGATGTAATTTTGATGGATGGTATCGTGTCTTCATATTCGAGAATACCTTTGAATTTTGAAATGTCTCCAAATATTCGATAAAATCTCTCCTTTGTACTTTTTGTCTCTATTTTTTTCTCATTCTGTAAACAAACTCTTATCAATTTAATCAAATGTATTTTTGCAATTTTATTTTACTGATCTGAAGGACTGACGAAATTATCCGATCTTTTCACAAAGTCGGAGCAGAATTTCGATTCGAGTGACCGCATAGCTCTCGGTAATAACCTTCCATCAATTTTCCAATATCCTTGTCCATCGAGAGTCTAATGGATTCTCTCCCCCTTCAGTTTTCCTCAACCTTTATAAACTCATTAACGCCCCCTTTCTCGATTCCTCCTCTTCTCTTCTCTTCTCCCTCCACGCGCGCTTAATACAAACTTTTCAAATTTTCTTCTTGTCTGTCCGTCCGTGCGTCCGTGCGTTCTGTCCGTTTGCGCGTGCGCAAGTGTGCAAGTGTGCGCGTGTATCTCTGTGTCCGTTTGTCTGGTTGTTGCGATAATGAATATTGAAAAGGGGGAAAAAAAGCAGAAAAAAAAGAAAGAAAGAAATGAAGGAAAAAAAAAAAGAAAGACAAGAATTATTCGCCACGAGAGAGAATGATAAATAAATAAATAAATAAATAAATAAATAAAATGGAACTGGTGAGAGTGGCGTTAAGGAGTTCTGGAAGATCTTACGAGATCTGTCAGAGGGCGAGCGACTAAAGAGAGTTACTTTTGTTTTCGTTCCGGCCTGCATCAGGGAGTCTGGGGAGAATATCGAGTTTATGAAGGTGAGCAGACGAATGAGACGAAATATATCTCTTAAGATATAATATACACGGTGTTTTACATTTATTCTATTCCGTTCGAGCAGAGGCAGGAACAGAAGAGGAGCGACCTAGACGAACAGCTCAAGGAATACATTGCAGAATGGCGGAAGCAGAGGGCAAAGGAGGAGGAGGAATTGAAGAGATTGAAGGTTCGTGGAATCCTTTCTCTTAATATTTTTTAAATTATTCCATCGATTTCTATACTACTCCAATATTCCCTCCTTTTCACGCAGGAGAAGCAAGCGAAGCGCAAGATCACTCGCGCGGACGAGGAGAAGAGATTGGCTCAGAAAAAGAAGGAGGAGGAAGAGCGTCGCCAGCGTGAAATCGGTAAGTTCTTTTCCTTCTCTTTTCCCTTTCTTTTTTATCTCGATTCTCGCGAGAGAGGCCGCCCCCCCTAATAAAAGTTTCTCTTTCCGCTTGCAGAGGAGAAGAAGCAACGTGACATGGAGGAAAAGAGAAAGTACGTTTGCCAACATGTAAAAAATAATGTAAGCAACATTTGAAATATATAAAAAAAAAACAAAAAAACCGATCTTTTTATCCAGGCGTCTCGAAGAATCAGAAAAGAAACGCCAGGCAATGATGCAGGCGATGAAAGAGCAAGCGAGCAAGAAGGGTCCTAACTTTACCATCACTAGGAAAGATTTAGCGGTTTGTATCCATAATGAAACACATGGATAAACAGTTTATTGATGCTTTTATCGCGTTCGATATAGGGTAACCTCACGTCGGCGCAACTGGAGCGCAACAAGACGAAAGAGCAGCTCGAGGAGGAGAAGAAAATCTCGCTGAGTATTCGCATCAAACCGTTGGAAATCGACGGTTTCTCAATCGAGAAGCTACGGTCCAAGGCTAACGAGCTCTGGGACACCATAGTCAAACTGGAGACCGAGAAGTACGATCTTGAAGAGCGGCAAAAGCGTCAGGATTATGACGTGAGTAAGAAAGGAAAGAAAAGATGCTCGAAGAGAAGATAAGAATAACGTAATTTTCTCAAACGTAGCTTAAAGAATTAAAGGAACGTCAGAAGCAACAATTGAGGCACAAGGCTTTGAAGAAAGGTCTTGATCCCGAAGCTCTCACCGGCAAGTATCCTGTAAGTAGGATGGACAAATAAAAAAAAAGAAATCGTTGAATCTATCTAAAGTTAAAGAGATACAATTTATTCTCTTTAGCCCAAGATCCAAGTCGCCTCCAAATACGAACGTCGAGTGGATACCAGGTCTTATGACGATAAGAAGAAGCTCTTCGAGGGTGTAAGTATATATTTTCCATAGATTCGATCGTCGCTGATTCTTAGAACTTATATAAATTGCCCCGGTTAAATTTGGAAATCTCAGGGTGTGGTTGGGGAATAATATCATCAAGAAACGGGTTGTAAAATTAAAAAACGAGCAATTGATTTTTGTTAATGAACAAGATGATTAAAGAAAAAGCGACATGAGTCCGTTTTTGAGAGAAATAGAATAGTAGAAATGTAATAAAAAGAAAAAAAAAAGGAGAAAAGTGAAAAATGTCGATTGAATCGCAGGGCTATGACACGCTCCTAGCGGAAATCAACGAGAAACTGTGGAAACAGAAAACAGAACAGTTCATGAAGCGTACCAAAAGTGAGTCCTATCGAGCTCTGTCTCTCTATTTCTCTCTCTCTCTCTGTGTAAATCATCCCCTTTTGCTTGCGTTGTTGGTTGAACCCCTTTAGCCCCCCCTTATCGTGCTCTAGGATCGTTTTTGTAATTCATGTTGGACTTCATTTAATAGTAGTGGATAGATGGAGTACAGAGAAATGTTGTTATTGCTCGTTGTTGTTTCATTTCACAAAGTAAAATGTTCCCATATCCCCTCTAAATCGATCGTAATTCATCGCACCCCCCCATAATTTATTGTTGAATCAAGCATGAACATAAAGTGATGATCACAAAGTGTAAACGAATTTGTCAATCAAATTTTAAGACGAGTGTAAACTTCATTTAAGTATAATTTTACATTATCATACTACCTTGTTTCACTATGGAAAAATGTTTTATTCGGGAACGAAGAGAATTTAACTTTTTATTTTTTTTTTTATCATTTATTTTTTGCAACGAAATACATACACCATACATATTCATAGAGAGAACATACATTTGACATTTCACGGCTAAATGTCTAATCTGACGTGACAAAACAATGTGTGGAATGTAAAGGAATGTGTAAAGCCGATGGCTGATTATTATATTATCTTCTAGCATTAAGGTTAAACAAACTTGTTGTTAACCCAGGTAGCTAAGGTTAATTTGCCCTGCAACATTTTGTCGAGCCCCGAATTCGAGCTAAGGAGAGACTTATATCATCAAATCATTTTGAAAACCAAGGAGAACAAGTGCCCTCCCGTGTGACCATGTATCCTAGCATGCCATTTTGTCCGTTAATGTTTCAGGGTCTGACCGAACAGCAGAAGGAGTTCATAGAGAAGCAATGGGCTCAACAGAAGGAGCAATTCCTTGGTCGCCAGAAGAGTATGTATGGTAGCTTCACTTTCGAGCAAACGTGGCACTTATTATATTACACATTTTTTTAAAAAAAAGAATCTTAAGAATAAAATACAACGAAGGGAAAATTATTAAAGAAAAGATATTGCATGTAGTTTATGAAATGCAAGGGATGAAACTCCAAAAATGCAGAAGCATTCTATTGTTTCTCATCCGTTTATTATTTTATCTTTGTGCGCATTTGCTCGAACAATAGCTCTTAAAAGCTGGTTACCACTCTGTAAAAATTAGGATAACCTGCAATGGCCGCAGAATTGAAGTATGTTTTGTTAAAGTCGAAGAATCTTGTTCGATGAAAAGCGAAAGAAAATACACACGTGTATTTAATTTAATTTTCCGTTTATTTATTTTTTTTAATTTCCAACAAATCTTCGCTATCGTCGTTCGAGATACTTTCATTATATAAATTTAAGCATTATTTAAAATGTATTTCCCCCCTAAACAGCGAAATTGCCGAAGTGGTTCGGCGAGAGGCCAGGCAAGAAGCCAGGAGACCCCGAATCACCCGAAGGCGAGGAAGACGTGAAGGCTGCGGCTGAAGACGAAGAGCTGGAGGAGCCACAATTCGAGGAAGAAGAGGAGGAGGAAGAGGAGGAGGAGGAGGAAGAGGAGGAGGAAGGCGAGAAGAAGGAGGGAGAGGGCGAAGGTGAAGAGGAGGAGGAGGAAGAGGAGGAAGAGGAGGAAGAAGAGGAAGAGGAGGAGGAGGAGGAGGAGGAAGAGGAGGAGTAAACGTCTCTTCTAAAAAAAAATCCTAAAAACCAACAAATTGAATCAATTGAATCGTTAAGAAATATCGAAACATCCTATGAAGAACCATCGAATTCGTAATATAATAGTCGTGGCGGCAGTAGAGGCGAACAATGGCGGACCATTTTTCCAGAATCTTGTTATTATAGATGGCTTTTACGAGGAGGCAGAGGAGGACAAGAAACGGAGGACAAGAAGGTCTGAACGTCTGTACGTTATATTTTTCCACGAGAGAAATCCATTCTATAATGGCGAGGATTCCGGCGAGATAAAACATGCCATTATTATTTCTCAACTGTTCCACCACTTCTAACTTCTATTATTATTATTCTACTACTTCTATTGCGCTATTACAATTATTATTATATTGTACAAAAATACACGCACACACATTATTAAAATAAAAAAAAAAAAGATTTATCGTAATAAGACTTCCAGAAGGAATCTTCCCCTTACTCCCACGAACAGATTTGTTACTTGCATACTTGTAATCAAGATTGTAAATTAAAAAAGGCTATGGAAAAAAATATTCCGAATCTAAAAACTTCAATAACGTTTTTATTATTTATTTTCGAAATTAACAAAGCTGATTTTTCTTTTTTTTTTTTATCGGCAAAAAAATTTTATCACCGATAAATTCGGAAATCATGGAGAAAATAGGAGAATATCAAAATCCGATTAATGGAAGGAAAAGAATTTCCTCGCTAAAGTTCCTACTTTATCGTAAGAGTTATAAAATAGTTATAAAACTTTCGGCAATGCCTTTGTATTATACTAACATCAACCTTATCCATCTCGTAATAAAAAGATATGGATGAAACATTATTCGTGACATATTATTATAATAACACTTTTCTATCATATCGATATTTTTTTCACAACGTATCTATATCTGTATCTGTATCTATATCTTCTCTTCTTTAAATATTTATCTATTACGAGTACAATGCACTTGGTAAACATAAATGATATCTATACACTGCCGATCACGTTATTTCTGTATGATATAACGATCCCAACGTATTGTTTTTATTAATCGAAACAACATATCGATATATAATCAAATTTATTAATAACGAAATAAAAATACTTTAATCGATTTATAATCGTTTCGTAAATACCCGGCCGATCGCCATGACATTTCGGATTCGCGCCAAAATTTATGTATAAACAGGTACGAAACGTTGAAGTGCTGCCAACAAACACTCCTCCTTAAAATAAGCAATACGGAATCTGCGTGTAATGATAGTTGTCGTGAGAATTTTAGTACCTCAGAAAGTTTGATTTTCAAAACAAATTTTTTAATATGTGAGAACTTAATTCGATAAAAAATACTTTATAATTGCTTATCTAAAATTGTTTATATTTAACAGTGTCGATATAATTATACGTATATAATTTGTTGTAATATGTAATTGATACAAGATTTAAAAAAAAAAAACATTCTAAAAAATGGATTGTTTCGGATACTTATTTTAAGGTAATTTCCTTAAATATTTTATATCGTTGTGTATAAAAATATTTTTATTTACAAATGAATTTTTCAACGCTAATAATTGTAATATCGTTTTGATATGAATTAAATGAATATAAATTATAGAGTTTAAAAATGATACTTTTATAAATATATATTTATTGAAATATGTTTTTGTTAATATTATTTATAATTAATAAATTTATCGATTTCGTTGCATGGATGTCATTATATATGCATGTATTTATTTATTCGACAAATATTACACACATACAATGGAACAATGCAATTATCAAGCTGTAAAATTAAAAAAAAATTTCATTAATCGAAAAGAAATCATGCAAATTTACATGTTAGGGCTATAGTTCATTAAAATTCAAGGCAGACTGTAGTGACGGAACAATGACGCAAAAAATAAGAGCGAACGAGAAGCTGTTTTCCGTTTCTGTTCTTCTCACATGCATACTTCCGTTTGTATTTGCTATCTTTCTTTTTCACTCTCATTCATCCTTTTCTGGTTAGCTGAACCGGTAGTGATGGGAATAACATAACTTTATACGTTTTCAAACAAATCATTGTTACATTACAAGATTGATACTTTAAATCGTTCATAATATACTCACAATCTTATATATTTTTTATATTTAATATAATTTTAAAATCATCATTGTATATTAACAAAATCACAACGTAGGAATCTACAACTGTTCCACCTGGTGGACGGGAGAGTATTACTTCTGTCGCTATTGGTCGCAACTATTTATAATGGTAACCGTTGGCTCCAGTCTCATTTCTTCTTTCCTTTACGCTCATTCTTTCTCTGTGTCTGACCGTCGTCTCTCTTTCTCTCTGTCTCTTTCAGTCTGCAGAGTGGACGTTCTTAAGCGTCGTTAATAGTGTCTCCAAGCATTCGTCCGAGCCAGACTGCGCTGTCCCTCCTCTCCTACCTGAGAAGACCGAAATAGAGCAACGATACGATCGACACTACCGACGCCGCGACCGTGTTGTGATCGAACAATAAACAATAACACAACGACGCGTGTTACGGGATAGCGACTACCGCGACCTGTTGCCGGCTGCCGAAAAGATCCCGCTGGATGTCGCGCGTGTGTCGGTGAGATCGTGAAATGTTCGTTTCGAAGTCTTGCACGGCGGGAACGAGGAATTGTGTGTCATGGCGGTGATCGTTGTACAGAACGGTCACGTTCGCGTACACATGGCTACGATGTTGGCTATCAAGGAGAAAAAGAGAGGAAGAATGAGAAGCTGACTACGAAGCAGCTTGACCACGAGGGAATCACTCTCGATGAGGTAAGAAATAAAATAATACTTGTTATCGCGCGAACTCGATTTTTTCCGACGAACAAGTGACAGTTACTCCGACGTTGAACACAATTTTTATCAACATTGTTGTTGTCTGCACCACGTTCGACGAGTGTTTGAAGATTCGTTTCGTAAACTCAGAAACCGACGCCTCGTGCGAGACTCGGAACTCGACGGAAATTGACGATTCCTGTCGAGTAACTACCGAGGCCGGCTTCGTCGTGGTTCGTGTTAATTCGCGATTTCCCGATAACGAGAACACGCGATAAGAACGATTATGAAATCGGGCATGCTGAAACGTGAGAATAATTGGTAGCGTGACGTGGGTAGTATAAAAGAATAAGTAGTATAAAGGAATAATATATCTTAGATTATTTTTTTTTTTTTTTCTATTGTTATATGAAGTTTAATTCGAATGTTCAGAGCGTGAAAATTGTAATGCACGTTGTTGATCGATGACTTTTTATCATTTTCAAAAATGTAAAGATTTCTTTAATATAATGCTTTTTGATGATAAATATCGCAAACAGGTTTAAAACTTAATACATTATAAATATGAAGTAAAGTGAAGTTAGCATTATGACCCTGACTTTATCTTTACATTCACTTTTCGCTTTTATAATGTCAAGCGAACACGTGTATAGAAATAGTTATCATATAAAAAATTGTTATTTTTTTTTTATTCAATATTTTTTAGCATTTGATACATATAAAAAGAAATAATATTATTTCTAAATTTCCTATAGCAGTATTGTTGATTTAATAATTGAATATCATGGAATTTATTTATGTTAATTAAATAAATTAATTAAAGTATAGAGATTTGTTTTTTCATATATATATAATTTATTTATTTTTAATAAATGGAAATTGAATTAATGTTATAAAATAAATTATAAATAGAATTTTAGTTTTAGATATTTAGATATTTATCATGTTTTAATTTATCATATAATTTTATAGAAAATTTTTATTGAAATTAATAATTATTATCAAGATTTTAGTTAATTTTAGTTTTAATAAGTATAATAGTTTTAATAATTAATTAAAATTATCATGATACATATATAATTCTTTTACAAATGACATATTTGTCAAATATATATTATCTCATATATTTATTGAAGAACTTAATAATAATAACAGATAACATTTTTATTTTAAGCAATTATTTTACTTCAAAATCATTTAAATAAATCAATTTCATTGTCAGTAATTAGTATAAATTTTATTATCTATAACTGGAATTGTTGTTAACATCAAAGTAAATTATTTTAATTAATAAAATATATGATAATATTGGTTTTAAAATAGAACAATTAAATAGAAATTTTAATTTTATATTATTTCTATTATATTAAATTAAAAAATTAAAAAATTAAATTGACAAATTTATAAAATATAATTTTAATTAATTTTTACACATGCTATGATATTCCTAAATAAAATTTTTTTGATATTTCTTTCCTAAATTTCATTTTATTTCTTCTCTGAATGTTTTTATTTCTATTATATTTTTTTTCTTTGCTAAATATTTCTTCTGCGAACTACATGAATTTGTATCGAAGCTTGTGTTATTCTGCCTTTTCAATTGAGGTTGAGATGGAAGCTTTTATCATAGATTATTCTTTACAATGCTCTTATATTCTCAATTTTCGTATTCGGTCCCTTTGTACTCTTCGTTCCTTCATACTATTTCATTCTCAAAACTTTTTAATCTGTGAAAGAGCATAATAAAAGTTGATAGAGCTTTTTAAAATAAAATTTTGCAAGCAATTTTTTTAATATAGTGCATATTTTTGATTTTTCTTATTAATTACTTCTTACATTTGATAATAAAATTAATTATTCCTGTAAAAATTTACAATCATTATATACCTATAAATATATTAATTCTATTAGAATTATATTATACATAATTCATGTAACTATTTTTTAGATTAAAATATTATAGATAATCACATCATAAATATTAAATATTAATATTTTACTAAATTTAGAGAATGAAGGTGAAAACAAAAAATAAGAGATTAGCGTAATCACGGCATAAAGAAATTAAATTTAATGAGAATTTATAAATATAACTTATGACTTATGATGAAACGATTGATTTATCATCATGGTGTGCGGAAATATGTGTGTAACTAGCACTTACGTCGACAAGCGGGGGATTAAACGCTCGTAGTGCGTTGTACCATTACACAATTGCAATAATTCGAGATTACCCACGATGGTCCATATAGGTTGCAGATTGTTGCGTAATAATGCATAAGAGCCGTGAATACGTATTTCCTGTTACTGCGCGTTTGTGCGTTAACAAAGGATGTCTAGTATCTAGAATGCAACTGATCTGTTCCAACAGCGAGCCAGTTAATACATATCGGGTGTTTCAGAAACGAACGATTCCATGTATAAAATATTTTAATTTTAATAATAATTAAACAAGTAATTTTGAAAGCATTAAATGTTTGTAAATAATTTTATTAAATAGTTCACTTTCAGCTTTTCGGGGAGAAAATTTTGTTAGAGATAGATAAATATAAATCAATTAAGTTTTGGAACAGGATTACTTTAATGGAATATTTTAATAATTCACACCTCGATAGGATTCGGCCGATAATATTTTGCATAATTTTCTTTTATATTTACTTTTAATGAGAATATAATGCTCTATATATATGGAAGATAATATCTATCTAATATTATGATTTACACAATTTTATTATTACGCTCGAAATCAAAATTACGAACACACACATACAAATAAATAGATATATATTTATTCGTACACGAAAATCTGTTCTTATCACAATCAATTAATCGCTGTTAATCCATTATTCTCGTTCATTATCTATGATTAAAATACGATTTTATCTGTCTCATATGAATATCCATTGAAATACGATACTTTTCACGTTATTGATTATAGAAAATGAGACTGGTGGAGGATTAGATGGCTGTTGTTTTCTATGTAGGAAATTAAACAAGAATGCGTCGGTTTAAACATCTGAAGCCGCTTAAACGACGCTTCGTTACGTCTTTACAATAGCCATGATTCAGACTGTGTCAGAGGAATGTATGAAAGCCAAAGTCAGCGAGGTGAATCCGTGTAAACAACGTATGCGTTGTCGTATATGTATCATATGCGTTAATAAAACGAATAGCGTCCTTATATAGATAGATTTTTATTTATACACATTTTTGTGTATATTAATTTTTCTTCTAAGTAAGAAAAAAGTTTGATTTCCATTACAATACTTGATCGATTATCATAGCGAAATAATTATAATTATGAGGATTTATAGATTTTTACGTAAATCAATTTAAATCGATTTAGTATATATTATAAATTCTTCGAAAATCTTATCGGTTTGCTTAATCGGGTTAAAATTTAGATTATAATTAATATCTTAATCCGTATTATAATCCGTATAAAAAGATATATAGATATATAATTTGTACAAATATTATATTGATCGATTCAATTATCTGTGCCTTATTAATTTGAATGAATTTTCATTCTTAATTGAGTGTTTAAAATTATTTTATAAAATTATAGAATTATGTTTTATTCATCGATATCTAATAGATATTTAAATATTTAGATATTATTAAACATATTATTATTATATTAATTATTACTTAGATATTTAAATTATAGATATTAGATCATCTAAAAAATTGTTATTTCTTTTTTTAACCTTTTTTGATATTGATGTTGAATCGTATCATTAAAATTTATTAAAATTATTTTTTAATCGACAATCATCTAACAAGAAATACTAGCTTTTCTATTATATAAAATTTTTTTAATTTCTTAAAGCCTTTTGTTAAATGGTTAGTCGTATCATATACGTATTAAATCAATCAATATTGTTCGATCGATAAATGTTTCTCGTTGCAAATCAACTTTGATTTAGGTCCGAAAGTTAGCATGAATTAGATCTAGGTGAATCGATGGAACTTTAAAGCAAGTCAGAATTAGTCTTGATTGATTTTACTCAACTTTTAACGAGTCTACGTTGTTTTAGTTGAAATTACTCGAGTCAGTGAAACTATGTATTCTATTTGATTTCATTCCATTTTATTATTCGTTTTTTTTATTAATTAAAAGTTAGTTTCGAGTATATTAGTAATCATTTTTGACAAATTTTTCATCGTTTCAATTTTTTCAAATGGCTAAATTAACATGCTATGTATCTTTGAGGAGAAATATCTTTTTAAAGAATTTGAATTATTTATAATTTTATATAACTCATTTATAGGATTTTCATTTATAAGATTCATTATTAAATAAATAATACAGGGTTTGGTTGAATAATATATAAAAAAAGGCATTTTTTTTGGGAAAAAAAAAGTAGAACAAAATTTTTTCGTTTTCTAGAAAATCGAGCTTGAATATTTTTTGACTACAAATAAAATTGACTGATTTTGAATTGCACAAATGAATTATCGATAGAAGGTTATTTTAAACAAACAATAAATATAAAATTAATTTTCGAAAATGCGAATTTTAAAAATCATCGATTATATTCAATTTTTTGATACTATACATTGAATCTCGATTTTCTTAAAAATAACTTAAACAATAAAACTTTATTTTTCTACATTTGTTATTTATTTTCAGTAGAATAATTCATTCTAATAAAATTAGCCAATTTTATTTGTAGACTAAATATTTTTAAATTTGATTTCTTCGAAAATCTTTTAAAAATAAACAAATTTTATTACTCCTTTTTTATTTTTTTTTTATAATCATCCTTTGTATATTATTCGCTCAAACTTTAAATTTATTAAGTTCTATTCTACATATTTTCTGAATAAATTTGCACTATTTGGCCATTGATTAATTGTGCAAATGGAAGATGCAAAAATTCCTTATATATGCATCACGTATATCAGTGAAAAAGCAATCCAATATTTTTTATTTATCATTGTATAATACTCAGATATGTTTCTATCAATTCCAACCAATTATTCGTTTTTACCTGCAGGAAATTTCAATGTGGTGCATCGTGTGATAAGATAAAAACTCGAGCCTTCTCTATTCGTGTTAGTGAAATGCAATTGCGATAACGATACCGGCTCTTTTACGTATAACGTGCCAGTTTTGCAGCTAGACGTAATCATTTAGAAATACACAAGCTTTAACGGTTTACGGACGGAAATGAAAGCGAGATTACGCAGTTGTTGCTGTGCTATTTCTGCAAAATTACCTTTCGTAACTGTGTCCCTGTGTAGTCTTTTGTTATTACTAACTTTTCGTACGTTAAGTGTCGACATTCTCTTCATCAACATCGGTACGTTTGATATATGAAAGCTGTTAAGGTTCAAGGAGATACGGAGAAAAAAGATTTAACTTATATTATTGCTCGAGTTCGAAATTATTACGTAATAAGCCTGAAAAAGGAATTTGGAATTCCTCGTTTGCGAAAAAAAAAAAAAAGAAAAGAAATCGTATCGATTTTTTTAAAACACGAGTGAATTATCACTCGATTTTAATCTTCTTCCATGTAATAAATCCCTAACATACAGGTATCCGTTTAACTATATGAGCAGGATTAATATGTCAGTTCGTTTTAAAGGAATCTTCTCATCTTTCTTCACTAAATCCTCTTCATTTTTCTATTCGATTTCTTCTTCTTTTTCCTCCTCTTGAATCGTGACGTATTCTTCTCGAGACGAAAATTAATTTGATAAATATATATATATATATTTTAGAAATAAAATAACGTTGAAAATACCATACTTTAATTAGTGATTAAAAAAATTTGTACGAACACGTGATCCAAACTTCTGCCCCTTTTAAGATGAAAAATGGCGGACGGTTATTCTTACTGCCTCCTTCGATTCCCGCGCTTTCCCTTCTTCGGCCGCGTTTCACTTTTTCGCTTGTTTCGTCGCCTGTTTCCGTTTTTAACACGTTTACCAGGCAGAAAATATGGCGATCTAGAATACTCTTAATGGCATTATGGCATTATACAAAATAGAATTGGGTGCTTGAGGGATTTCAGAAGCCGTAACAGTTAACGATGCCTTGGGCTACTTCGAGTGAGCCAGTCGAGCAAAATTTGATGGTGAGTCCGGATTGGCAACAGCATACACGCCCGTTGGATATATTTTTCTCTGTTCTCGTTCCATCATCGTCGGTTCACAGTCGGTTCAAGTTATCGCATACGAACGGATTGGTCCGACTTGTCATCGTGATATGTTCCCTTTCCTCTTGTAATTTCTTCGATCGCGTTCGTTATAGAAGAAGAGGAAGAAGAAGAAGGAAAAAAAAATAAATTAATTAAACGGCGGATATGGCGGACGAAGAGAATAAAGAAGAAACTGATCGAGAGGAGGATAAGGAAGGGTGAGAATAAACGATTTTCTGTTTCAACGATCGCGCGATTTTTGCTTTTTTCTTCTTTTCTTTTTTTTCTTTCTTCTCAGAGAATTCTCAGAGATTAGCTACTACTACACATAGTATCTTCCCTGTCTCGAGTTGTCAATCTCTCATCTGGCATATATATATGTGGAACATAATACTTCAAACTTTCGAGAGTTACTAGAGAATAACTTTTTCCAGATTTATTTGAAAACGTATCGAATAGCGCAACAAGTCTTCTCCCTCCGTTTTCTCTCCTCTTTTCTCGACAAGTCACATTCCCTTTTTTCTCTCTCTTTCTTTTTCTTATTTTCAAGGAAGTCGTTAAAAAGATCAAAGAACGATTGCAACGGTTGAGACGGTCGATTATTGTTGGATGCTGAATATTTAGAGCCGGTAATTAAATTTCACCTGGCCAACGTTTCTGAATTTGAATCGAGTTGAGCGGAGTTTCAGCGACATTCCATCTTTCTAAGCCTAATTTTTAACTTTCTTTTTTCTTCTTTTTTCCTTTTCACCAATTCTCTTTGGATATCAAACGCTACTTGACGCAATTCCATCGCAATTCAGAGTGTTCAAGTTTTCAGATTGTTCTCTCGCTGTTTCGTGGAATAAAAAAAAGAAACCCTTTCATTTATCCTTTTCACATTCTCTTTAAACGAACTTCTTCTTCCCCTTTCCAATAGAATTAAAACAGAGAGACTCCTTCAAAAGACGTTTAAACGAACTCGAATACGATGCTCCTCGGTGCCGGGGTGCACTGTTGGGGGGGAGGGGTATTACGTATTTATAATTTAATTCGTTGCCGGTGAAGTTCGCTTTCTCGCTCGTTACGTGTTCGCCAAAGGGATCGTTTAAAAACAAAAATAGTTTGTAATACGATTCCGAGAGAAGGTGAAAAGTTTCTTTTCCAAAAGGAGGAAAACCTTTCTATGGAGGGTAAATTATTCGATAGGATCTATTGTTTTTAAGATAATTAGTTTATTACCGTTGATTAACTTTACGATAACTGGGAAAACAAGTTTTTAACAAGCCAGCCTCGTTCTCACAGTTCTTACTCAACAATAGAGAAAAAGAATTGATATAGAAAGTAATAATACGGAAGAAGATTTATTATTTTTTTTTTATATTTATAATATATCGTGGAAATTTGGAATATCACGTATTGCTTAATATAATTATTATATTATACTTTATATTTTAAATTTAAAAATATAAGTTGAATATATATTTTTATGTTATAATTGTATTAATAAAATTTTTGCCTGAAATTTGAAGAAATTTAGAGGAAGAAGAAAGGCAATATTATCGAAAAATTATGAGAAAATTTTTACAGAGTAGATAATTTTACACGAAATAAAATTACTATTTTTGCAAATACGAATATAAGTTGAATATATATTTTTATGTTATAATTGTATTAATAAAATTTTTGCCTGAAATTTGAAGAAATTTAGAGGAAGAAGAAAGGCAATATTATCGAAAAATTATGAGAAAATTTTTACAGAGTAGATAATTTTACACGAAATAAAATTACTATTTTTGCAAATACGAATATAAGTTGAATATATATTTTTATGTTATAATTGTATTAATAAAATTTTTGCCTGAAATTTGAAGAAATTTAGAGGAAGAAGAAAGGCAATATTATATTATCGAAAAATCGTGAGAAAATTTTTATAGAGTAGATAATTTTACACGAAATAAAATTATTATTTTTGCAAATATATTTGATATATATTTTGAATAACACGATATATATATTTTTTCTTTATTAATTGAATATCTGAATTCGTAGTTGCATAAAAATCTGCAGTCTATTTATTGAATTGAATTTTTGAGAAACTAGGAGAATGTTATTCGTTTGCATCATAAGAGAAAATAGACGTTCGTAATAATTGCCTGTTTATAACCAGATTATAAATCGTCTATGAAACAATGCAATTGTAAATCAGGATTTATTCAAAATAAATTTATATTGACAGACGAGAAAACTTTGCATTTCGTATTTATTTATAAAAATATGAAACGTATTTTACGATATTTTATCTTATAATTCATCCCTTTCAACATTCGTTTTATCCACATTCCAGTAAAATGCTTTTTCATATTTTATTTTTTTTGTTGTATAGAAATTTAAATTATGATATATATTTTTTGGGGGAGCGAGAATTACCGATGTAAAAAAAGGTCAAGGCATTTTAATAAAAATTTATATTTAACGAAGGATTAATATATTTTTATATTCTTTAGTTTTATTAGCATTAATTAGTATATTAAAATACAAAATTTTCATTATCCGTATTAATAGAATACGAGATTGTTGTAAAATAAAATCGTAATTTTCGGATATTGAAACAAAATTGAATTGATAAATTGAATTATTAAATTTTGAAAAAAATAATATACTTATTTACAATAAAATTGAATCAATGGCACAAAAAACAGTTTTCATCATAAAAATTAGCTTTTACCAAAAAAATTTTTTAATATACAAAGAAATATATACTTTGCAATTAATTTCCCATTTTAATCTTCCATTTTTTATGATTTTCCAATATTGTATATATTTGCAATTTTCATCACTCATTTCTTTTTTTTATTATTTACTTAATTTAATTTTTGATTTCGTTTCAACAATTATATGTTATGCGTTCCAATGTCAATTTCAAATTAAATATTATTTTCATTAATATGGAAAGTATGTTTATATTGTTGTAAGAGATTAGTAAAATATTCCAGATAATGGAACTTACAATAAGGGAAATTGTATTGTAGTTTATATATAGGATTAATTAAAACAACATTAAATTATAGCACAGTTCTCTTATCTGTATTGGATCACTGTAATCCTCAATCTTCCATATGTACTGAGTTTGAATGAAAAAAATTGAAAAAAAAAAAAAAAAGAAAAGAAATTAGAATTGGAAAACTTTTTTCGTTCAAAATTTCGAGAAAATTAAATTTGAAAACTTTTCAAGCAACAAATAAAATTGACTAATTTTCTATTGGATACGAGAAAACTATTGAGATTACTCGCATGAAAAATAAACAAAAAAGAAATAGAGTAAAATTTTACTATTCAAGAAATTCGATTACTGAATACGATTTCTGAAAATTCGAAATTATTTTTCAAATGAAATAAAATTAATTTCAGTAGAATTTTAGAATATTATAGTAGAACAATTTTCAAACTCGATTTCTTCAAACTTCCAACGAAAATATTTTGGATTTTTTCTCCTCATATTTTTTTAAAGCCAATCTACTCTCCATGCTCGTTTACACATTATTCAGATTCAGAAATACAAATCAATGCTCTCATTAGGTACTTTTTTCTCTTTTTATAAAAAAACCAGTATTTCCACTATCATTGATTTTTCGAATCAAACGTTCTCTTCTGAGTGATCCCGAGATTAATTCCTCGAAGTAGGAATTCTTCGAAACAACCGAAATCAAAAGAACGGGAAGGCCATCGGAACGAGCTTGTCTTTCTCGCTCGTTTTTATAAGGTTTCTTCGATTCTTCCTTCAATGTGCTCCCTTCCCCGTGGCGATATCAGCAAGTCCTTGAACGTGTCAAATCGAGCTGACACTGTAAAATGCAAAAATTTCTGGTAGCTCGGGGCGGCGGTGAAAGGAATACGTGGAAAATTTATCGCTCCTCCGTGGAGAGAAACGATCCACGCTTCCCCATCCACGCGCTTTGATCGTCCAACATTTTTTATTCATACGTCGAAGCTTAATCCTTCTTCTTCTCGTTCGTTTCCTCGTCTCCCTTTATCTTTTGTTCGAAGAACGTAGCGTGTGTGTGTGTGTGTGTGTGTACGATTATGTTAATCTCTCGACCATTGCGTTAGATCGCTTGTCGATCTCCTCTTATATATATATATATATACATATACATTTCGTTTCTCTTATCTGTAAAGCGCAAAAACAAGGATTAACATAATAGAATGTCTGGTATTGTTTCGTGGTAATAATACCCGTGCATTTACGAATGGTTACGAAGTTGTGTTTCTTAGATGGATTACGTTGATTAGTTATTCGTTTAACTACACGTCAAGGTTGTTATAATACGGGAAATTGTGATTAAAAATAGTTTAATAGGGTACGATACCGTGACATTTATTAATCGTCTTGAAATACGTCCGTATTGTTTTCCAATCACAATGTAGAATTGAATTTTTTGCTAAAAATATAACAGCGATTGTTACGCCAGATTGAAAGTTTTATTAAATTGTAACGATTGTGTGATTATTTCGCATAAGATTTTTTTTTTTATCAAGAAAACTTGTCAGATTGTATGTACAGTAGTATTGCGTTCTTGTAAGTTTTATATGGATAGAATTTTATATATCTATGTAAGAAGCATTTATTAATTTATTTAATTTAACAATTTATTAATTTTCTAGATAAATCTGGTTAAAAGAATCAAGCATCGATCTGTATTCAATGTATTTTTTTAACGCCAAGTAAAAATTTTTAAAATAGCTGATTCACCATTTGAATATAAATGGTGATGTTGTTATGAAAATTATGTCAATGTCGATGTCTATCGTGTTAATTATTTTCGATTTGTAAGAATCTCTAATTTTATTATTATTTTTTTAATAATCATCGTGTTATATTCATTAAAAATTCCGATTCTTAAATTTTAATTTTCAATCAGTTTGATTTAAATGCGAAAAAAATTGATGAAATGAAATAACGATAATGATTTCTTGCTTCTATGAATAAAGTTTTACATCATACACGTTGTATACACGTTGTGTGTACGTATATGTAAATGTCATATACATAAACACGATACCATTTTATACATTTTTTAAATCAAGAATTATTTTTCAGAATTTTTTTTTTCACTTTCCTTTCGTGTCCTTCTAAAACTCCTTATATTCCGTAGAATATTTTAAGATTACCTTGTTCTTGGAACAACCTTGAATAATACTGGTAAGGCAATTAGTGTACACTTATCGGCAAATACTTTCTGAGCATTCTTGGCAATAAGGACTACTATTTCTTCTCTGGTTACTAGTTATTTAAAAAAAAAAAAAAATTTCATAAGATTTATGCATATATTTATACGTTACTTTTTTTTTTTTTTTACAAAATTAAAAACGTGTAATGAGGAAAATAAAATAAAATAACAAATTGAATAAATATATTAATTGACGAAAAATAAATAAGAAGAATCATTACGTTTTTAAGGATATGTAAGTAAAAAAAAAAATGGCTGAAATAAAATAACAAATCGAAAATAAGTATTTTTATTTCAATAATAATTTAAATTTAAATATTTATTCTTTAATATTTCGTATTCGTTTTTTCGTGAAGATAGAAAATAAAAATTATAATGAAAAAGAAGATATTGAAATTTTCATGAAATATTTTCGAATAATTTTTCCATAATTACGTCAAGATCAGGATAATGATGTAGATAAATGCGATATTTATATTTGAATAACGATTATACCTGAAAAGTGCTTTATTGCTTTACTAAATTTATTTTGCACTTCTAAGTTGAGATTAGAATTGTAAAACAGTTGTACGAATAGGAAAATAATAATAAAATGAAATTCTTAACGTGTTTTATTATTCGTGTTCTTTTATTTATGTTTCTCTTTTGAAAATTATATAAAAAAATATTATATAAAATTTGAAAAGCATATAATTTTGAAAAAAAAAATACTTGCAATTATTTGTTCAAAGAACCACGATTATGACAAATCGTCAGCGGGATTCGATCATCAGTTTTTTACTCAGTTATTGTTAAAATTCCATTATGCACACTTATTTTTATATATGATAGATATGTAAGATCAAAATAGAATACTTATGGTAAAAATTAATTCATAAAAGATTAAAAAAGATTTACCATCTTCAACGTATAATTTAATTTCGTTTTTATAATTTATTTCGCGTTGTCTGTATTTCTGAGATGTAAACAAACATTGAAAACAGAATTAAAGACACCCGATATCTTTGATTTGCCTCTTTCTGACTTATACAATGTACAAGTAAGTAAATTTTAAATGTTAGCAAAATATATATATATATATATATATATAATTTTGCTTTTATGTATTCAAACTTTCGTTTCATTTTGATGTTTCTTAATACGTCTTAGATCAAAATGACTTTTCAAAGTGTATTAATAATTTGATTACATGATTGTTACCGATGTGTATACTTGCTTTCTTTTCTTTTTTTTCCGATATTAACAGATTATTGATATAATTTTCGATGTACAAATGACATGTCATTAAGATATCGTAACGAATGGAAAAAATGACTTTTCTTATTAAAATATATTATTCGATAAAATATTATTTGTAATAAATTTAATAAAAGAGACTTTATCGAAAAACCATGCTTTAGTTAACTCGAGCCATTTTCTACTCATATTATCAATATTTTAAATATATTCAAAATATCAATCGTTCATAAACAATTACTGCTACTCCTTAATATTATTAACTATTATTATTATCATCAATATAATAAAAATCCTAAACTCTCGAGAAAAACTCTTTCATATCGATATGTACATCTTTCTTTCTCTAATTATTATTAACTCTTCTTTAAAAAAAAAAATTCATTTACACGAACGAAAGAAAGGAATATTAACGTTTAATCGAAATTAGGAAAAAAGAAAAATTAATTCCACGTCTTACTAAACGAATATTAAGAGACTGATTAATTTTCTCGTTTCCTTAGAGATTCATAAATTTAACAATTGGCGATACATATACGTCCATAACGAATCCCTCTATTCCATACCGGTTTTCCACTGTTTATATAGTGTTGTGGAAGGAGAGGGAGAACCAACCGGTGAGAGACGACGACGACGACACGGGGAAAGAAAGACGAAGACACGTCCATTATAGTGTTCCTCCTGAAGGCTCGAGGCGCAGTATGGCTCGCGGTATCGATTCGTGGACCTTCTCTTCGTTAATCGATCCTCTCTGGCTTCTTCGATCGAAATTCGTTCCCCGAGCAAGGGGATAAATACGATTTATTTCTGAAAACGCGGTGCTATGTGTATACACGCATATTGGTGGCCGGGAGTGAAAAGTATCGGTCGAGCGAGAACGAGCGAGATATCAACGGGTCCTTTTGACTTGTTGGAATTTGGTATCCGAGGCGGGAATATTAACGTCGAATCGAGCGTTGAAATGTGTTTAGATTGGAATTCTCCAGATTGCCCGAATATTATAGGAAAATATTGATATTTTCCCCATATCCGAAACTCGACCGGCTTCATCGATCCCCAGATCCCGTTTCAGGAATTCGATTCTTATTCTTATTACCTTTGTCAGGTATTCTCGAAAACTCAATTTGGTGGTTTTTTTTAACGAAAGTTTACGAGATGTGTTTTATTTCAATTTGTTGAAAATTTGATTTGGTGAAAGTAAGGTAGTATTTGTTTCGATGTATTGGAACGAAAGGGAAATGGATATGGATCATTCTCTAATGAAAGATCTTTTTCTAACGAGAGATGTAAAATATATTTGTTTTGGTTCTTGCGATGAAATGAAAGTGAAACAATGGATTTAAAAATTGGAATTGAAGGAATAAAAAAAAGGAAAAAATAATGTAGCAGAGTTGTGATTATTAATTTATTGATATTTTATCGATATTTCATTTATAGTTTTTGATATCATTCAAGATATGGAGTTGTCATTTGAAAATTATCATTAAAGTATGTAAAAAAATTGCAGAAAATATAAATAAATTTTATTGAAAAACTATAATTTATAATTTACTTAAGTTGTTTCTACTCACGTTATTATGACATTTCAATGATATTTTGAATATGTCAAATTTTTATAATAATTTTGAATTAAAAAAAAAAATAGAAATTTTAATTATCGATATCTTAACGATATTATTTATTGATATATCGAATTTCCATGTTATTTATCGATTCAGTGAATTTTAGCGTCCGAATTATTGGATTATTATGAAAAAAAAGTATTTGAAAAGAGATCGGGAATAAATATTGTTTTAGTAATGTTATACGGTTTCAAGATAGATTTACTTCTCTTTGTACTTTGTAATGTAGATTTGACGTATCCCCCCGGTTTTGCATTCTATCCAGATGATATTTCCATAATTTTAGTGAAACGCTTTAGAGGATCGTGAGATATCTCTTCTCCCGCGGATTTCTAAAATTTAGATGAAATTCCGCGAGATTGTAAAGTAGTGTTTACGATTGTTAAAATTAAAAAAAAAAAAAGTTAGAGAAATTAAACTGGAGTAATTAAACGAATTGTATTTCCACTATTTTAATAAATGAAATACTTCTGTAAAAATTATAAAACGAATTAAAATTAATAATCAATCTGAATTATAAATTTATATCCATATTTATATCCAAATCACGTGTCAATAATTGTAATTCGAATCCAGATAGAGATTTACAATCTAATGTCGAATAAATTAATTTAATAATATACGATATATTAATAATTAATAATACTCCAATAATCGAGAAAAATCTCTTAGAATTTTCAGAATTTATGCTTAATCGTGTTTTCATCATTTTTTCAATATACATATATATATATAGAATACGTACAAATATATATATATATATATATATACAGGATGTTAAATAATGTGATACACTTTTTAGAGGGTGGATTCTAGACATCAAAACGATAAAAAAAGTTCACATACAAATATATTCGATAAGATTTAACGTTATAGGCAGTTAAGTTCGTATCAGATAGAGCGATACGGCGAACTGTTAAGAATATGCCTGAAATGTTGCGCGGCATCCAGTAACGTCGCTAGCGTAGCGGAGCCCCTCCCTCGATGAAAATAAATATACTGATATTTTTTTTATATACAATTGATTATTTCAAATGAATTTCAATATAAGATAATATATAATATACATAAATATCATGCAACTATGAAATATTTTTATATCATTTAAAAGAAAAATTTTAATTGTGCAAATTAAAATCTGTGTAATTAACAGTTATTTAAAAGATTCCTTACCTCAGATAAATTATAGCAAATTTCACAATATTTGTTAGTTATATGATGATTATACAATATTTCATTTAAAATCATAAATACCATGTTCATTTTTTTATAAGATTTAGAAAGAATGTATTTTTATATTCACAATTGATTTTTTAATTATATTCAAAAAGTGTACAAGAGAGTTCGAAATGCTTGAATCAATTTGAATTTCAGATTATTAAATTATCCAATCGAATCACTGACAAATATTTATCTTTATTTCACTTGCATTAAATATTTTTTATTCTTATGCAGAGAGAAATAATAATCGATCTGAATATCGTTTATTAATAATATGAATTAATATTACATTACATTAATATCATATACTCATAAAAAATGTATACATATTGCACATAGAACACACAAACTTAACATTCGATTTTGAATATTACTATCTCATTTTTTCTTTCTATCAAGTCTTTCAAGTCTCTTTTTCTAACGCTCAGCATTCAATTGTTAGCTATTTCAGAATTTGATGAAATAATACATATTTGAATATTTCTTTAAAATAAAGTTTTAATTAAATAATTTTCATATGAAATTAAATTATATAATAATAGATAATAATAAAAATAATTTTATTCAAAGAGATTAATGTGAATAAAAAAAGAAATCTAATATATAATAGTAATGTGAAAAAGAAAAATGTATAATTTTTTTTTATGAATATAAGATAATGGCATTATATTAAAATTATGTTATATTAAAATATAAATATTAAATTTCAACTTTTTTGTTTAATAATCTCATAATCGATGCTTCAATTATGAATTTCAAATTGATTCAAGTATCATTAATGAATTTCTTGTATATGTGAGGATAAGCAAGTTTATGTGTTAAAAAATACATTCAATCTTTCTAATCTGAAATCTTATGGAAGTGTATTTTGATTTACTTTTATGGATTTTTTAAATAGGCAGATTGAGTGTCATACAACAATTCAAGTATGAATTTAAAATAGTTTATTTATGGATTTATATAAAGTGTATATATTAATATTCTGGAATTTACTAAAACTTATTCCAAAACTTATTCTAAAATTTATTTGAAATAATCACTTGTACATAAGAAAGTATCAATATATTTATTTTCATCGAGGGGCTCCGTTATGCAAGCGACAATACGGTACTGCCACGCACTCAGCTGAGCGTTCTCTTTCGACATTTCGCTCTATCTAATACAAACTTAAAGTGTTTTCGTTAATTAAACATTCGGATATGTGAATTTTTTCCATCGTTTTGATGTCTAGAATCCAAAGATGTCCCATATGTTTATTAATACTCTGTATATATTATATATATAAAGTAAAAAATCTATCACATCTTCTGAATATATTTGAAATACAATCCTTGTTGTAATGAGCAAATTATTGTCATTTTATGTTCCTCTTTTACGATGCACACTATCAACATTTGTACATCATGTGTTAACCGTATTCGCGTATCTTTTCAATTTTTAAAATAAATCTGTTCGTTATTAGAATAATTTATGAAAAGAGATATGTTCTTTCTTTTTTTTTTTTCCTTCGACATATAAAAAAATATTCCTTTCTGCGATCGGTCGTTTTATTCAAATTCATTCGAACGTTTCGCGATCTCGAAAAAAATAAAAAAAAGTAATCGGAACGACATTTCGCAAGATTTAACGAGAGATTTCCTAATAGGAAGGGCAAGTTGATGTTACAGTGTCGTATGAATGTTGTAACGCACTATTACATATCATTGCACTACTGTAATTGTCGCATATGTTTAGCGTGCAATCTGTTCAATTCAAGCGTGACGAATACGAGTTTATGAATATATTTTTCCTATTCGATAGATATTTGTCACAGCCGTCAATATTTTTTTCACTTCTATTCATTTTAATCCTATGTTAATAATACAATACAAATGAATGAATTTTGTTTTATACATTTACACACGATATTTATTTTCACACGTTGGATTAATTTATTATTATTATTATTTTGATTGAAAGTTACAGCGAATGTTAATTATATTCCAATTCCAAACGGATGTTTCATATTAAAAATGGAAATTGTAATGATTGAAAATGTATATTTTCGATAGACAAATCAATTCAGTCGATCCCAATTTCAATAAAGCGTGTTCAAATTTTCCGCGTTCAAGCTGTAGACAGGAGAGACGTGGTGAGTTTGTATAATGGAATTTTCGATAATGTGTCATGATCAATTTTCCGATATTGAATTTTATATTTAAATTTACGGAATAAAAAAGTATAAAATTTAAATTTTCAATTGAAATGGAACGATAAAGTGACATACGAATCATTGTCCCCTCTTCAGAATTAACTTAATATTCGAGATGTTTCTTACGTACAATGTATTTGGATTTGATGTAACGTGTTCAATTCGAAAATTGTAATCTATCGATCTTTTTATAACTCGTTACTTGTTCACAACAATTTCAATATGAATTTTAAACCTTAAAGTGGCGATGTCGTAATATCTATTAATGTCCAAAATTATTATACAACAGTGAAATGACGAATATAATTCACATTGTATGAATTTATTCGTTTATAGAAAGTATCAATAAACACATAGGACACGTTTCTCAAAACGATGATTCATATACAGATATATTCGATAAGATTTAACGAATTATAAGTAATTTAAGTTTGTATTAGATAGAGGCAAACTGTTAAGAATATGCCTGAACTGTTAAGAATATGCTTGAACTGTTGCGCGGCATCCAGTAACGTCGTTAGCGTAGCGGAGCCCCGCCTCTTTAATGAAAATAAATGTATTGATATTTTTTTTTATATACAATTGATTATTTCAAATGAACTTCAATATAAGATAATATATAATATACATAAATATCATGCATCTATGAAATATTTTTATATCATTTAAAAGAAAAATTTTAATTGTGCAAATTAAAATCTGTGTAATTAACAGTTATTTAAAAGATACTTACCTCAGATAAATTATAGCAAATTTTATAATATTTGTTAGTTATATGATGATTATACAATATTTCATTTAAAATCATAAATGCCATGTTCATCGAAATCCATAGAAACAAATTAAAATATATTTTTATAAGATTTAGAAAGAATGTATTTTTATATTCACAATTGATTTTTTTAATTATATTCACGTGTACAAGAGAGTTCGAAATGCTTGAATCAATTTGAATTTCAGATTATTAAATTATCCAATTGAATCACTGATTGATATTTATCTTTATTTTACTTGCATTAAATATTTTTTATTCTTATGCAGAGAGAAATAATAATAGATCTGAGCTTATTAGTAATATGAATTAATATTACATTACATTAATATCATATATTCATAAAAAAATGCATACATATCGCAATTATTTTTTTATGTATATAAAAAAAATCTAACATGTAAAAGTAATGTGAAAATCATAATATGATTTTTTTTTGGTGGATATAAAATAATGGCATTATTATATGCTTCAATTCAATTTCAAATTGATTCAAATATCATTAATGAATTTCTTGTGTATGTGAGAATAAGCAAATTTAGGTGTAAAAAAATACATTCAACCTTTCTAATCTAAAATCTTATGGGAGTGTATTTTGATTTACTTTTATGGATTTTAAATAGGCAGATTGAATGTCATACAACAATTCAAGTATGAATTTAAAATAGTTTATTTATGGATTTATATAAAGTGTTTATATTAATATTCTGGAATTTACTAAAACTTATTCCAAAACTTATTCTAAAATTTATTTGAAATAATCACTTGTATATAAAAAAGTATCAATATATTTAATTTCATCGAGGGGCAAGCGATATTGTAATAGAGTACTGCCGTGCAGTTAGGCGATATAAGCATTCTTCTCGCTGTCTCTAATACAAACTTATAATTCGTTAATTAAATACTATCGGACATATGAACTTTTTTCATCGTTTTGATGTGTAGAATCCACCTTCCAATATTGTCCCATATTTTTAATGAAATTCATCTTTTATCTTTAATGAAATTAACGATTGTTTCGAACGAAGCAATTTCTTTTTTACCGTCTTCTTAAAAGAATTATTAAAAAAAAAATGATTAAAAACAAACTTAAATTTGTGAATGAAGTGAAAGAATAGAGCCAGATTTCAGCAGCTCGAATTATTTGGTTATTTTCAATAATAAAATTCACCTCGGCATCGTCGATCCGAGCTCTTGATAAGCGAATTTCTATTAACAGAGAGATAAAACGATTAGTAAAAGAAGAGTGCTTGCAAAATGCCATGCACAGAAGAAACTGTCTTAAATATTAATCAATCAGACTCACCGGACGATGAAAATGTCACTGTGACGAGCCTGGTAAAACATTTTATACAAGACGCACGCGTGTATCAAAACACGAAAAACGGTTTTTCTTTGTTAACATCAGAAGTCCTACCCTCGCACGTCCAGCAACAGCATCCGGTAATTTTCTCCCAAAAAAATTTGTCGATTTTTGCGCTTCTGGATCAATTCACGGAAACTTTGAGGAATTTTGATCGCGTGAAATGTTATCTATCTAAATTGGAAATATCGGAGGAACTCTCATCGGACGCCGTGAAGATTTTTACAAAAATATTAGACACGATAACATTGGACGAATGGCGAGAACGAGCATTGGAATTAGCTCGCCACTCATTGTTTTCCAAGAGAAATATCCACGAGTTGTTAGAAGAACAGGCTAATGATTTAAGGAATTTTTCATCGAATAATATTTCTGAGGACGTGGAATCATTCAATTCATCGATAATCAAAAAGGCGCTTCTATTCTCTTTAATAGCATATTCGTGCGTGACTAAACGAATCATAGAATCCTATATAGAACGTATTGTCGACCCGATAGGATTGGTGCAATCAGTAATTATCCGGGCAAAGCTATTTTTTCGAGAAGTGTGTGCAGAGTGTAATGAATGGGATGATTCGATCCCTTTCGAAATGTATCCCAAATGGGTCTCGTTTCAATCAGATTTAACGAATTTGTCAGTTTTCAAATTTCCTAAGGTGGAAATAACCAATGAGAAAAATATAGAATTACATGGCTTTTTCAAGGTCTCCTCGAAAGCTTACGGAATATGTGTTTATTTGCGCTCGCCTATAGAAGGGGATAAATGGAAGCTACTGTTATTCCGCGCTAAATTCAGAATGATTCTTCTCCAGAAGTCATTTCATATCGCACAGTTACTGTCTGAATTGATGTTACAATGTAAAATTGACGCAAATGTGGAGATTTGCAATTGTTATTATTGGTCAGATTACACCGATGTGCTTGCACGCATAAAAGACTTGTCCAACACAGGAAAAAAAGTTAATAAAATACGAGATTTATCCTTAGGCATGGCGTCAGATAAGTTCAACCGATAATCCGGCCAATCTCGTATCTGATGGCGCGAATGCCAAATCCTTAGAAACTAATTCTCTGTGGTGGTCAGGACCTGCTTGGTTAGCAGTGAATGCCAAAGAATGGCCTGTTTTAAATAAAGAATAGATTCAATATAGAATAATATAGAATAATAGATTGTAAATTTTAAAAATCTGCTTCACATTTGTCACATATCTCTCAAGATCCTTTTATTAATTGTTTGCGATATATTCAGAGGATTGTGCAGGAGAATATTTTCAGATAATGGAACAAATTTCGTAGGCGATATTCAAAGGGCTATGCACTCTGCTAACGCAAATAGAATCTTTCCGATTTATTCTAAATCTTTTGACTCGGGATTGATTTCCCAATCGGCGATGTATTTATAACGAGAGATCAAATTGGCCGATAATCAACTAATTCGGCAAATGTTCGAGCATTTCTGGCTGGAGCGAAGAATATTCACACCAGAGGAAGAAATGAGACAAGGCGAATCATTATCGAAGCAACGATCAAGGAGAAGCTCACTTAGCTCATCTGGATGACAGAGAGCTGTGGAAATTGTAGAAACATTTGGAAGAAATCGCCAGCAATTTCAAAATATTGAGGACAAAGCTGGGATCTGTGAAGCAATGAAGCATGGGTTTTCAAGCTAGAGTACCATTTATTTACTCAAAGTTTATATAATGATATATAAATATAATAATATAAACGATTATAGTTCTACGACAATAAATTATGATACTTAATTTTTTGAAAAGTAGCATTAATTACCATATTTGTGTTATAGTATCCAAAATTGTTCATCTTTCTTTTGTTTAGCGAGGATGAAGTAAATGTAATATTAATAATAGATAATAATAGATAAACAATAGATAAATTTTCGTTTCTTTTAATTTTATCATAAATATAATTTTATAATGTCAAATAGATAATAAATAATGTTAAATAAATAAACTATTTAAGATAAGATAATTAATAGATAATAAATAATAAATAACCAATCCTATATACAATTATAAAACAATATTTTATACTTAAGTTTAACTCTGAAATAAACATAATCTCAAATATTGAATTTTTTGATAAAGAATCTTTTTATATTTTATATTTAAAGCATAAACTTTCGTAAGTTGGCGTATCTTTGACATAATAATGCAATGGATTGTATAATAATAATGAAAATACCTTGAGTGAAATATATCTTCAATGAATTTCTTTTGATAAAATCTTTTTATCTTTTTCTTGATAAAGACGCATGAGTAACTTCCATACATGAGTACATACGTTTGTTAAGATACGAGATACGTAATAAATGTGCAATTTAATCAAAATTAATACATGTTGAATAATATCACAATTTTAAAGAAGTACAAAACGAAACTGACAACGCATAGAAATTCATGACTTTGAATCCTCTATATAATAATCTTGCCACCACACAATTATTTAACGTAAAATAAAATTAAATGTTGCTTACAATTGCTTTTTCTTCTTTCGTAGTGTTTCTTTCTTGTAGTGTTTCTGCAGAATGCTTGTTTCCATCACGATTCGTCGACGTTAATATTCCATCGTAATAAATGTTTCTCGTTTCACGTTCCACACGTTTTATCGGGATTATAATTATAATTAAGAAAATTTATGGGAAATTAGATTCTCGATTAAATTTCAAAAGTGATTGAACGAATAGTATGTTGTTCGTACGAAATTAAAAGTACGCGTAAGTACGTCATCGCGGTAACACAATACTTGGATAAGTAGACGAAGTTACAAGATTGTGAAACAGTGGCTCTTTGTGGAGAAAAGAAAGAAGAGTGCATGAGTGCATCTCTGGACATAATAATCTCATATTGTGTCATCTGACAGTGGTTTATTCTCCTGTACATATCTGGAAAATGTTCATCGATTGTATACCTTGGTTCAGTTGCTTCAAATGCGGTTCAACCTCCCCGGAAACTCCGAAGGTCTACGGGTTAAGCTTCAAGTGAGTGGTCTTATTTTTGCAAATTATTGAAAGAACAGAAACATATTTATTTTACGACTATTAAATCTTTAAGTAATATCCTATGTTATTAAATTCAATATTTTTATTGTCATGTTTGATAATGTATATAATAATTAATAGATATAATTATCTAATAATCTTCGAAAAAAGTAATTTTTTCGATTTATTAATAAATATTCTGTATATCTTATATATTTTTGTACGTTTAATTTAATTTTAATTTTTAATTTTTACATATATTTGTTTGAAATTATTAATAAAAAATAAATTTCAAGGAAGGGAAAAAATTGGTGAACTTTTGTTTCGTTGGAGAATTTTTCGTTTTTATATAATAATTATTTTTTTTGTAAAAAATGAAAATAATAATAATGTTTCTCCCTTCATTAGGAAGTAATAAATATTCTGATTATGAGATGTAATGTTTATATATTTTCTTCGAGTTATTAATAAGAGATAATTTTTTGAAAAAGGAAAAAATGGATAGAGATATTGCTTCATTATAAAACAAAAAAAAAAAAATGTTTCTCACTTGCACTTTTCGAAAATTTCGAAACATTGTAACTTGATAGAATATAATGTTTATCACGTTTAACTGCATCGTTGATTTCATTTAAAAATTTTAAAAATTTACATTGACATTAACAGGTATGCATACCATGGGTAATCTGAAATAAATTTACATGAATCGTGTTGAGTCAATTTACAAAGTTCGCCGTTTATTTCATTTGAATATTACGGGCATCTTATATGAACTGTTGAAAATTTTATGCAGTTCTCTCTTTCATAAAAGTAGAAAAAAATTGAAGTAATGAAAATTAATTTTACGTCTCGTATAACAAGGAAGAAAAAAAAGAATTACATTTTAATTCAAGAATTCAAATGCTTTTTTCTGCATATTTTCTTTATAAAATTTATTCAGACATTTCTAAATTAAAATTTATTTAAATTCATTCAAAATTATTCTTTCTCTCTTTTTTTTTTGTTTTTACTTTTTTAATACATTTTCCTTTATCTTAGTTTATTAAAATATCGATTGTAAATCCAAAAGCAGAAAATTGAGAAATATGCAAAAATACATTTCAATTTACCAAATTATGTTGAAATGTATTACAATCAGCGTGACTAATAATTCATTTTATTTTCTCTTTATATATAAATAATGATTAAAATGTAATATTCCTATTTTTATTATCGATAACGTTTCCATCATAATATTTGCGAGAAATCTATATAACGAAAGATTTATCTTTTTCTTCTTCTTCTTCTTCTTCTTCTTTTTCTATTGTTAAATTTTGAATAATGTTGAATATTGTTGAAACCTGTTCTACATTTCAATTAACCTTTTGAAGATAAAAATTTATTTATCATTCGATTGAAACACGTTGAGATCAAAGAAATATTGCTAATGGAATTTTGGATCGTTAACATTTTTTTATCTATGCAAATCTTAATTTAGATTTATAGCTTTCTATTTATTGATAATTTCTAAATTTAGATATATTTTCACAACAACTTCTTCTTATTCGTGAATATCGAGTACAACATTTTCGTATAAGAGATATTTTTACAAGTTTTTACTTATTCCAATTTTATGAGAAAAGAAAATTTTCATTTGGTTTTTATTTATATATAAGGTTCATGTTTATATTAACAAAAGGTGAATGGTGGATTGCACGTTTAGAGCTTTTTCATATTGTTCTTTTCGCCATCCGATCGAATGAATATACAATTTATAATTGATTATCGATTATCGTTCGGTTATAATGCTCGTTTTCCACGCCACTGTACTGCTTAATAGAGTGACATTAAAAATACACAATAAAAATAAAAATTAAATAATAAGAAACGAGATAATAACGAAATAAAATAATAGAGAATGAGCGTTATATATCCCGATCGATAATTATTTTTTAATCAAACTATGTAAGAAAATACTGTTTATCGACACGTTCTTAAAAACGCATTGTTGTAGATAAGATACTTCATAATAATAATTAATCTTCTTATTTTCTTTTTTCTTTCAATCATCAGATTTCTATTCTGTGATTTTTCACTTGATAAAATAAAGATAAATTATCTTACTTTTATCGTATGTCTATATATATATGTATATTCTTACTTATCATATTTTAGAAACCCATTATAAAAAATCACAAATTTTATATTTTTTCTTTTACAATGATCGAAAGCATGAAAATAACTTTCATGACAAAATTAATATTGAAATGAAAATGTAATTACGTATATCTATTTTTTTAAAATTAAAATATTTAATGTTATATTATATAATGTATTAAATCTTAAAATATAAATTAAATTGTAAATTTAAAAATTGAAAATTTAAATTTTTCTAATACTAAAATTATTGTATTTTAAAAAAAGACATTAAATTGCAAATTTAAAGATTAATTATGGTTATAATAATTTATATAAAGTTTATTATTAGGAAGAATATTAAATTAATTATTAAAAATATTAGTAGTGATAGTATTAGTGATTATTTGTACGTGAAATTGGTACTTATGATTGTTATCTATCGTTAAACATCTCTGTCGATCATCTTCAAAGATTTGGATGGTACTTATCATTACGGAGCCTGGCATTGGAGTTATTTTATCTTGCTTATTTTCAGAATGGTGTAACGATGAAAAGCTTCGTTCAAATTTATGACAGGATGTTCAATTGTGATAGTGGATATTTCGTGTGACCAATATAATATGTCGATAGAACAGCGTTTGATGTTTGCTTTATTCTCCTTGGCTCGAGAATTATGCACGTTAGAATTTATAACTGGAATTATGTAAAACGTATGATAATTTGGTGGGAAGCTTGCAGTGTTCGTTGAAACTTTCCCTCGATAAAATTAGGATACAGTTACTTGTTTTCATTGTCCAAAAATTTAACAAGTTGCTCCACGATCGAAATTTGTTAGGACGAAACGAATGTCCGTAAACAATAAAAATCAATTTTGCGAGTGTAATGTTGCAAATGAAGAAAAAGAATGATGTTACGTATAAAATTTATCTATTAATAAGAATATATATTTGTTTTTGTTTATTAAATAGGTTCAATCAAATCCAGAATATGATTAAGAAGAATATCGGTAAATATTTATCAATGAGATATTTTTTAATATTTTGTCCATTATTGAACCAGTGAAGCCATTAATAGTGAAGATAAATTTAGTTGGCAGTTATTCTTAATAAAAACGTTATTAATTTAATCTAATTTAACTCAAATTATAAATTAAATAAATTTTTGTTTATTATTTAATTAATTTATATTAATTTTAGTTTAAATTTCACCAAAATTCATTCAAAAATTCATTGTGTTAGTCAATTTAATAATTTATGTATTGAATTTGAACTACTTTCCAATTGTTCGTGATAAATCTGATAAAAATTAACTTAACTTAGCTTAATTTAAACTATTTCGAAGAAACGTTTGTTAATAATTTTTTAACATTCAACGCCAATAAAATTTTCACGACGCAACTAAAGTAGTGACCATTTATTGATCATTATATTGAAAAATAATTAAGATTGAAAGGTGATATTTTTTTGTAAATAATTACCTCAAGTATCTTATTATCATTTGGAATAATGGTAGGTATTTTATTTAAAAGATATTTCTCTTCAAAACGATATTTGAATTCTTTGTGTTTGACTAAGAATTTTAAATTTTTTAAAGAAAATAATAATACGATTTATTTTTTTAAAGTTATACGAAAGTAGATTTTTATTGAAAAAGTTTCAATAAATCAATTCATATTAAATTACAGATTTATATAAATGTTTTATAATTTTTCAAATTTATTCAAGGATCAAATTATATAACAAATATTTTATTGTACATCTTTTATTTTATCCTTTTGTATGATGTTCCTATTTTATGATTGACTCTATTTCTCCGCGATGGAATATAGAATATAGATTTATTTTGATGACGATTTCGGCGTATTGCACACACTTATATATCGTCGTTAAAAATCTAATAACAATCGATTTCCTATATTCTTTTTCTATACGAGTTTTATTTTTATGATTCACGAAAGGATCGCTGAATATTAAGTATTGGTCTTCATAAATGATACTTGAAATTGGTGTAGTCAGGACGTGATTGTAAATTTGGAAAAGTTATTGGATTTAGAGTATTAACTGTTATTAATGGAATTTTTTTTTTTTCATAAATATGAGAATTGACCCACGAACATGGATTGTTTATTCCTGAATTTGATTTTTTATTATTCTAGATTTTTAATAAATTTAAAAAAATCCTAAAATATTTACGTAATTTAATGTATTTAATTTAGTATTTATGAAATGCTTGAAACTTTTTTCAAAATAAAATTTTGTTTCAGAAAAATTTAATCAAAATTTTTTCTCCTTGAAATGGAAAATCTCAATTTTAAGATATTTTTTAAATAATATAGAAATAATAAAATATTATCTTTTGCAATATTTTACATAAAATATAAAAGATTTAAACATTATTGTAAATTATTTTCATAATAAAAAGTTGTGGCATAATTATGTCATATAATTTTTAAATTACATGATTTTAAAAATGATTTTAAAAATGATTTTAAAACATGAATAAATTTTGTTTAATTAAATATAAGTATAAAAAGTACATTAGTATAAAAAAAATACGAGTAAATTGTGAAATTTTATTTAAAAGTTGATCTGATATAAAAAAGTTTTATAAATACCATTATTACCAGCTATTACTCGTTTCATCGTTTTAATGTCTAGAATCCACCTTCCAATGTTGTCCCATATTTTTAATGAGGAATCTTTTGTCTTTAATGAAATTAACGATTGTTTCGAGTCGTGCGTTTCGAACGAAGCAATTTTTTACCGTCTTCTTAAAAAAATTATTAAAAAAAAAAATGATTAAAAACAAATTTAAAGTTGTGAATAGAGCCTGATTTTTCAGCAGCTCGAATTATTTGATTATTTTCAATAATAAAATGAACAATAATTTATAATTTCCTGAAGATTTTCCATGAATTTTATCTATTAACATTTCCGTTTAAACAGCGTCATGCTTTTGCAATCGCCATGCGATGGAAAGTGCAATGGACAAAGTCCAAGTGATGCAAAGCTCTCCACGCGATTCCGCGAGGATTCATTTCGAATGCGATCGAATTAGTCTCTCGTATCTTCTCTCAGTGCGCATTTCCAAGAGTTCGAAGAAGAACTTCGTTATCGCAATCTTTCGATTGAAATTCGATTCGATTAGATTAAAAATATAATATAAATTAGATTAGATTAGATTAGAAATATAATATAAATTGGAATTCAAAGACGATACAGCCGTAAAAAGTTACGAAACTAAGTACACTTCACTTTGCTCACTCAAGTGTCAATCAAGAATTCTTATTAATCCATCAAAAAAGGATTTATCTCGGCATCTTCGATCCGAGCTCTTCCGGTAAGCGAATTTCTATTAGCAGAGAGATAAAAGATAAAAGATTAGAAAAAGAAGAGTGCTTGCAAAATGCCAGAAATTGTCTTAAATATTAGTCAATTAGACTTTCCGGACGATGAAAATATCACTGTGACGAACCTGGTAAAACATTTTATACAAGACGCACGCGTGTATCAAAACGCGAAAAACGGTTTTTCTTCCTTAACATCGGAAGTCCTACCCTCGCACGTCCAGCAACAGCATCCGGTAATTTTCTCCCAAAAAAATTTGTCGATTTTTGCGCTTCTGGATCAATTCACGGAAACTTTGAAGAATTTTGATCGCGCGAAATATTATCTATCTAAATTGGAAATATCGGAGGAACTCTCATCTGATGCCGTGAAGATTTTTACAAAAATATTAGACACGATAACATTGGACGAATGGCGAGAACGAGCATTGGAATTAGCTCGCGACCCATTGTTTTCCGAGAGAAATATCCACAAGTTGTTAGAAGAGCAGGCTAATGATTTAAGGAATTTTTCATCGAATAATATTTCTGAGGACGTGGAATCATTCAATTCATCGATCATCAAAAAGGCGCTTCTATTCTCTTTAATAGCATATTCGTGCGTGACTAAACGAATCATAGAATCCTATATAGAACGTATTGTCGATCCGATAGGATTGGTGCAACCAGTAATTATCCGGGCAAGGCTATTTTTTCAAAAAGTGTGTGCAAAGTGTAATGAATGGAATGATTCGATCCCTTTCGAAATGTATCCCAAATGGGTCTTGTTTCAATCAGATTTAAAGAATTTGTCAGTTTTCAAATTTTCTATGGTGGAAATAACCAATAAGAAAAATATAGAATTACACGGCTTTTTCAAGGTCTTCTCCTCGGAAGCTTACGGAATATGTGTTTATTTGCGCTCGTCTATAGAAGGGGATAAACGGATACGGCTATTCCGCGCTAAATTCAGAATAATTCCTCAGAATTCCACTAAGTTTTCCAAATTTTATGTTGCACAGTTACTATCTGAATTGATGTTAGAATGTAAAACTGACGCAAATGTGGAGACTTGCAATTGTTATTATTGGTCGGAATACACCGATGTAGTTGCACAGATAAAACGATTGTCCAACATCAACATCACAGAAAATGATAAGGAAATAATTGAAAAAATACTAAATATATCCCGTCCTGAGGCATGGCGTGGGATAAATCCAATCGATAATCCGGCCAATCTCGTATCTGGTGGCGCGAGTGCCAAATCTTTAGAAACTAATTCTCTGTGGTGGTCAGGACCCGCTTGGTTAGCACTGAATGCCCAAGAATGGCCTGTTTTAAATGAAGAATAGACTCAATATAGAATAATATAGAATAATAGATTGTAAATTTTAAAAATCTGCTTCACATTTGCCACATATCTCTCAAGATCCTTTTATTAATTGTTTGCGATATATTCAGAGGATTATGCAGGAGAATATTTTCAGATAATGGAACAAATTTCGTAGGCGATATTCGAAGGGCTATGCATTCTGCTAACGCAAATAGAATCTTTCCGATTTATTCTAAATCTTTTGACTCGGGATTGATTTCCCGATCGGCGATGCATTGACAACGAGAGATCAAATTGGCCGATAATCAGTTAATTCGGCAAATGTTCGAGCATTTCTGGCTGGAGCGAAGAATATTCACACCAGAGGAAGAAATGAGACAAGGCGAATCATTATCGAAGCAACGATCAAGGAGAAGTTTACTTGGCTTATCTGGATAACAGAGAGCTGTGGAAATTGTAGAAACATTTGGAAGAAGTGCCAGCAATTTCAAAGTATTGAGGACAAAGCTGGGATTTGTGAAGCAATGAAGCATGGGTTTTCAAGCTAGAGTACCATTTATTTACTCAAAGTTTATATAATGATATATAAATATAATAATATAAACGATTATAGTTCTATAGACAATAAATTATGATACTTAATTTTTTGAAAAGTAGCATTAATTACCATATTTGTGTTATAATATCCAAAATCGTTCATTTTTCTTTTGTTTAGCAAGGATGAAGTAAATATAATATTAATAATAGATAATAATAGATAAAGTAAAAAGTGTATAAATTTTCGTTTCTTTTAATTTTATCATAAATATAATTTTATAATGTCAAATAGACAAATATTTTAAATTACAAAATATATAATTTAATGTTCTGTGAAAAAATTAAATTCGAATTAAATGAATTTTTCTTTTAAATAACGTTCAAATACTTTCATGAGCCACTGCAAGATAAATGTTATTTCTTTATATTTAAGTATTCAGTTCAGATTTGGACATTATTAAAATAAATTATTTGAAAAATTAAAAAATTTTTTAAATTATTAAAATAATATATTATCTTATATTATATAAAATAATCATGTATTAATTTCTTTGAATATATAAATAATTTTGTTTGAAATTTTCAAATAAAATCTTAAATATTCTTTAATTCTATTAACCCATGCTTCTGAAGATTTTTTTAGATTTTTATAACGTCTCATATAAATTGGGGATATATAAGTATATTCTATATAAATTAAATATTTAAAATGAAGTCTTATTATTATAAAATAATTATAAAAAATAAAATGATATTTGTGAAATAAAAATAATAAAATACATATCTGAAATAATGCATTATGTTTCATACGATTATTTATTAATTATCTTAAATAAATAAACTATTTAAGATAAGATAATTAATAGATAATAGATAATAAATGACCAATCCTATATACAATTATAAAACAATATTTTATACTTAAGTTTAACTCTGAAATAAACATAATCTCAAAAATATTGAATTTTTTGATAAAGAATTGTCTTTTTATATTTATATTTAAAGCATAAACTTTCATAAGTTGGCGTATCTTTGACATAATAATGCAATAGATTGTATAATAATAATGAAAATACCTTGAGTGAAATATATCTTCAATGAATTTCTTTTGATAAAATCTTTTTATCTTTTTCTTGATAAAGACACATGAATAACTTCCATACATGAGTATATATTGAAATGGAAATGTAATTATGTATATTTATTTTTTTAAAATTAAAAGATTTAATGTTAAATGTATTCAATCTTAAAATATAAGTTAAATTGTAAATTTAAAAATTAAAAATTTACATTTTTAAATTATTACTACTCTACTCTAATACTAAAATTATTGTATTTTAAAAAAAGACATTAAATTGCAAATATATAGATTAATTATGGTTATAATAATTTATATAAAATTTATTATTAGAAAGAATATTAAATTAATTATTAGAAATATTAATGATAGTATTAGTGATTATTTGTACGTGAAATTGGTACTTATGATTGTTATCTATCGTTAAACATCTCTGTCGATCATCTTCAAAGATTTGGATGGTAGTTATCATTTCGGAGCCTGGCATTGGAGTTATTTTATCTTGCTTATTTTCAGAATGGTATAACGATGAAAAGCTTCGTTCAAATTTATGACAGGATGTTCAATTGTGATAGTAGATATTTCGTGTGACCAGTATAATATGTCGATAGAACAGCATTTGATGTTTGCTTTATTCTCCTTGGCTCGAGAATTATGCACGTTAGAATTTATAACTGGAATTATGTAAAACGTATGATAATTTGGTGGGAAGCTTGCAGTGTTCGTTGAAACTTTCCCTCGATAAAATTAGGATACAGTTACTTGTTCTCATTGTCCAAAAATTTAACAAGTTGCTCCACGATCGAAATTTGTTAGGACGAAACGAATGTCCGTAAACAATAAAAATCAATTTTGCGAGTGTAATGTTGCAAATGAAGAAAAAGAATGATGTTACATATAAAATTTATCTATTAATAAGAATATATATTTGTTTTTGTTTATTAAATAGGTTCAATCAAATCCAGAATATGATTAAGAAGAATATCGGTAAATATTTATCAATGAGATATATCTCGATTATTTTTTAATATCTTGTCCATTATTGAGCCAGTGAAGCCATTACTGAATAGTGAACATAAATTTAGTTGGCAGTTATTCTTATTAAAAACGTTATTAATTTAATCTAATTTAACTCAAATTATAAATTAAATAAATTTTTGTTTATTATTTAATTAATTTATATTAATTCTAGTTTAAATTTCACCAAAATTCATTCAAAAATTCATTGTGTTAGTCAATTTAATAATTTATGTATTGAATTTGAACTACTTTCCAATTGTCCGTGATAAATCTGATAAAAATTAACTTAACCTAGCTTAATTTAAACTATTTCGAAGAAACGTTTGTTAATAATTTTTTAACATTCATCGCCAATAAAATTTTCACAACGCAACTAAAGTGGTGACCATTTATTGATCATTATATTGAAAAATAATTAAGATTGAAAGGTGATATTTTTTTGTAAATAATTACCTCAAGTGTCTTATTATCATTTGGGATAATGGTAGGTATTTTATTTAAAAGATATTTCTCTTCAAAACGATATTTGAATTCTTTGTGTTTGACTAAGAATTTTAAATTTTTTAAAGAAAATAATAATACGATTTATTTTTTAAAGTTATACGAAAGTAGATTTTTATTGAAAATGTTTCAATAAATCATTTCATATTAAATTACAGATTTGTATAAATGTTTTATAATTTTTCAAATATACTCAAGGATCAAATTATATAACAAATATTTTATTGTACATCTTTTATTTTATCCTTTTGTATGATGTTCCTATTTTATGATTGACTCTATTTCTCTACGATGGAATATAAAATATAGATTTATTTTGACGACGATTTCCGTATATTGTACACATTTATATATCATCGTTACGAGTTAAAAATCTAATAACAATCGATTTTCTATATTCTTTTTCTATACGAATTCTATTCTTATGATTCACGAAACAATCGCTGAATATTAAGTATTGGTCTTCATAAATGATACATGAAATTGGTTGTAGTTATGATGTGATTGTAAATTTGGAAAAGTTATTGGATATGGAATATTAACTGTTATTAATGGAATTTTTTTTTTCATAAAAATGAGAATTGATCCACAATTGAACATAGTTATTTATTCCTGAATTTGATCTTTTATTGTTCTATGCTGATTTAAATTGAACTTTTACATTTACTTATATTAGATAAATTATTTATTAATCTTTATTTTAATTTTTCTGAATATATGAATAATTTTATCGAAATTTTCTTCTAGCTTTTTTTAAAGAAGAAATTTGAAATAAATACAATTAATCATAATTAATCTAATTTCAAAATTGTACATCTCATAAAATTCCAAAGTTTTATTCAATCATATGCTGTAACCTGGTTTTAGAAGGCTCATATCTTCTCATTCTCCTATCGGGAATTAACATGTATACATATTTAATCTTCGTTCGACACGTTTCGAAACGAATATTAAAACTATTTACATAATCAATCTTGATTATAATAATGCAAAATATGGACGGAATAAACAAATTAACGACTAGCTAGAATTATTGCGGTTAATAAAAATCTCCTACGCAGGTATAGATAAGGTATCTATTCGTTTCACAAGCCTCAGTTACATATTACATATATAGGGTGTCTCACGAATCTGGACTAATTTAATAATTCCATTGGAAAAGAAAAAAAATTTCAAGCTTTGTTTTCGAGTGAATCAAATTTAAAAATTTTTCGAGTAACTCTAACTAATTTTCAATTTGATTAATGAGAAAAATGAAGATAAATAAATTTTGTTTATTTATTTATTTTTTTTTGTTTCGGTTTTTTTAAAAAAAAATAAGAATTTAAACGATAAAATTTTTTCCTATATTTTTTGTTTATATTTTCACGAATAAGCTTTCTATTCGATATTTCATTTTCGTATCTAATCAGCCAATTTCATTCGTATTTAAAAAATTTTTCGGATTTATCCACTCAAAGAACGAAGCTTCAAAAAAAGAAGAAAATTTTATCCTTTCATTTTGATTTATTATTATTAAATGTAGAGTCAGTCCATTTAGTTGTCCATAGTTCACTAGAGTATACTGTATACATATCTATAAATTTTCGTTATCGAGCAACTTTGAGAATTACATCGATACGAGAATAATGGCACTGATTGAGGACCATCTATTTTTCAATTTCATGTTTATCTTATTGCCAGAATTACCTCCCTCGTAAAGTTTTATCGTTACAAATATTCATCAATGTGCGAAATGGAATGGTGTGACTGATACAAATAGAATTTTCGAAATTTTTACTCTTATCGAATAAAAAAAATAAATGAAGTAAAAATTTGATTTCCAGGATAATTCAAAAAGTGAAATATTATTAATAAATTGAATTGATATCCTATGAAATAAACATAAACTAGCAATGCAAATTATACAATTTGTATATAAATGTATTTTGATTTCGAAGAAATTATAAGAATATTGAAGATCATTGAATATGCATGTATAGCAAATTTTGGAAATTCTATTTATTTCTATGAATAGAAAAACGTGATAATTTATTTATCAAACATGATATAACTATACTAATGCAATATATAACAATAACAAATAATGAATCTGAATATATTATTTTCATTTAAAATTATTATAATAATTTATTAATAGTTGAACAATAATAATTTCAATATTATTTATTATTATATAATATTAATATAATTAATGAAATTTATTGTAATAACTTATTAAAATAAAATTATTAAAAATCAAAAATTTGATTTCATACATGAAATTTTGTTTGAGCAATCAAATTTTGTTATCAACTTCTTTGGGTTGAGCTAAATTAAAAAATTCCAAAGTTTCAAAAGAGTTTCAAAAATTAATATATAAATATAATAATAAACGTAGGTGTATGAAATTAGAATGCTTGTTTTCATGCTTGAAAGTTTTTTATTTCCATGTAATTTAAAACTTTTTGAAACTGTAGATTGATATAAAATTTATTGAACGAAGAAAATTTTTTATTTAAATCGATCGAAAGATTATAATAATCAATTCAAAGAATAATTATATTATCGAATGGATATTTTTCTCTCAATATATTAAATTGAATATTCTATATTAAACTTATTTGTTCTACGAATATAGAATATAAAATATTGAAAAAAAGCGATTCGTTCTTCAACCATATACGTGGTTCGTGATCAAAGGATTAATTGTTTGCAACTTTATAAATATTGTCAACTTTAGTTAACAACAAACTTTTTATTTTGTTGTAAAATATATGAACGTATCAACACATTATATAGATTTTTTTCAATCGATATTTTTTATTTAAGTCCTTTTTTTTTTTATGAAAAAATTAAAATATATTCAAACAAGGATTAATCACAATTAATTTAAAAGAATTGTATTCCATTTTTATCTTATTTTCGCGTATAAGATATAATAATTTTATATTTAAATAAAAATTAATCAGATTTTTTTCGTGTTTGTCAAATTTTCAAACTTCATTTTCTTAAAAACGAATAAATATTTGTAATTTTTACATTTTTATCAAATCTTTTGCACTTTCTCTTGATCTCTTTTTCTACATGACCAACATACTTGATGCTTACATAACGATTCAAACATTTCAATTAAATATTTATTTTATAATTTTATAATTATTTATAAATTTATATTTATCTAATTATAACACAAAATTTTCAAAAACTTTATTATATGTCACGTTAATAAATAAAATTATGCATATTTGGACACGATTTAAGTCGATCAATGTAGCATCAATTATTTCACGATCCATTAAAAAATTGACCTTATCTCGGGTCGTGACCTATAAGTTGAAACGTTATTCAATAAACACATCTTTCGTTGCAACATTTATTCATTGATTGATCCAAGCTTTTATTTACCAGGAGACAAAAAGAATTCTTTTTTTTTTCTTTTTTTTCCCCCCCTCCTGATGATGACTTCGCGCCAGCAGGGTTGACTCTGTTTCACAGAGAATCTGTTAACTGAAAGTCCGGCACAAAGACGAGTAACCGTATACAAAAGCACTGCTGGGAATTTCTAAATGGGTCGCAGCTTTTCTGATTGAGCTTTCCTTCAATGGCCAGCACACGGTTTGCTCACCTTTCATACCTTCTTTCACGCTCTCTCATTGTGATCACTTCGAGTGAAAATGATTTCTTAGCCTTTGCAATACGAGGCGTAAAACGAAGCCTTCCTTATCTCTCTTTCATCACTCGTGCATCAGTCGTCGCAAAAGATATCGTCGAAGAAATGTAACAACTCTACTCGATTTAATCTTTTTTTCCCTCTCCACTTGTTTCGCATCTTTTACCTCAATAGCGATTTCAAGCTTTGGTTTTTATTTGGTTTTTATTTAAACGAGATATATCTTATAGGTTAGGAACAATTACTTTCAAGTTGATTTTTTTTTTTCAATGTTTTTTTTCGTGTACTAAATTATTAGCGGTCGTTTAAATTGGAATATTATAATTTATATAATACAGTAAGAATAGAACGTTATATTAGTTCTTTGTATAATATAGTATACAATATATATTGTAACCATAGTTTAGTTACAATAAATAAACAATATCATTCGTCATGTTGTATATAAGAGATTATTAAATTTTAAATCTGCTTTTGAATTTCTCTGTGACCATCTGTGAAGGATATGTTTGATTATAAATTAAATATATAATTTTTAAATAACTGTTCAGTTCAAGTTAATTCAAAAAAAGATGATTACGTTCGAGTGATAAAATAATTAACGAAGAAAAATCATTTGTTCATTTAAATGAATTAAAATATAATCATCCGTTTAAAGGTAACATTTAAGTCAAATAAAATGTATCATCCAATGCTTAAATATTCTATTCGAATAATATGAAACTCTGTTATCTTTAAACGAATATTCTTATTATCAGCCAATATTCTTCACAAGTCATAGCATCTCAGTAATCGAACTCAAAAACGAGCAAGGAATATTGAAATACTCTTTAAGTTGCATTAAAATTTAAAAATGTATAACGAACTGTATACATTTATTTTCGAGATAAATTATAATATCTGCGAAAGAAGAAGGATCCATCAGAATCAGAGTTTCTTTGTGAATAATAGAACGTTAGGAGATGTTTCTTTTCCCTAGAAATAGAGTTTAAGAAGGAAAAGAGTTTTCTTTCTAAGTTGGAAAGTTTTTTTGTCTTTCCCCTCTCCCCAAGTTTGATTTTCTTTTTTTCCGCAAAATTAAATTTCATTAATAATAAGTAACTTAATTGTCTCCTTTTCTCCTTCTCTCCTTTTTTTTTTTTTCTCTTTTCGTCGATTTTTACCAACGAATCTTCCTCCTCCATTCATAATGAAATTAATGCAGCTCTTTTCGCGATTCGTGGATACAACACCCTTGCCTCGCGAAAGGTCAAGGGTCAAAATACCGAGAATTTTCATTCTCGTGTTAACTCGTTCGTTCGATAATATCTTAATTGCGAATGCTTTGTGGGATTAATTAGCGGTTAATTGGAGAAAATTATACCAAGACGTGAAGGTTTTTTTTTTTAAATTAGATCTTAGAGGATCTGTGAATTCGTATCGTGGCAATTCTTCATTAGGAAAGCAATTTTTGATATTGTGATGTGTGAATAGTTTTCCAATTAATTTTTGTGGCTAATTAAACTTGTACTTTAGAAGCTAGTTTTTTTTAAAATGAATTGAATTGAATTCAATTTTTTATATACATAAATTTGTTTGGTTAGTTTAAATTTCTGGACAGAAATGTTAGAAAGGGTTGATATATAGATCATTTAGAAATAAGAAATATATCTCTGTGTCCTAAGACTAAATCTTGATCTTTTTTGATCGATTTTATCGTCGATCATTTCTATTGATATTTCTAGTGATCAATTATTATAAAAATTAAAATCAATTGCTGAAGAATAGATTTTACACGATGGAACGCAAATAATAAAATCAATAAAAATGTTAAATTGTTTCTCTAATATTCTCTTTGATCATTTTTATCTTCCATACATGATTCGACTATTTTCTCTTATTAATAAATCAAATTGTAAACATGAATAATATAGTCAAAATAATTATGAATATATTTTTCAAGTTACAACAGAATTGCATTAATTTGATCAATCAAATTTTATCGATACTTTTGATTCTGTTTTATCAAACAGTGTTCTCGACAACATGCAGCGTAGATAATGTATATACAAATTGCACGAATTTGTTTCATTCGACATACGAGAAAGCATATTTCATTTACATTTCGCATAAAATTACGTATTCCTTTTGAAAAATCAAGTAATCTGAAAAATTATTTTATAAATCACATTATGCATGTATCTTATACAGGATATTCTAAAAGTCAAATAATATAGTTTAACTTAGATTTGGTTATCTTCTTTTATCTCAATCTTCTTATATTGATTATGTTCAACTGGTTTCTTTTAATGATGTATTCCAGATGTCAACAAATTTTTAAATTCTCAATATATTTTCATCTTTTTACAATTTTACTTTTTGAAATTAAATTGTACAAAGGATTGATAAATTTGAACAATTCTCATGTAATACGAATATTTCTATTACACTATTTTTTGTTAACATTTCCAACATATTCGCTTGATTTTTATTAGTTTTATATTTTTAAATATTTTAAATCATTTAACACGATTTTGATACAACATGAACTGTATTATTATACAACTCTTTCATAAATCATTATTGATTTACACAGGTGAGGAAAGAAACTGATTTTTATCTTGAAACGATGATATCTCTGATTTTCATGTTCCAAAAAATTCAATATAAATATCTATAAAAAAAAAAAATAAGTATCCATTAATCTTTTTATGATTCGTTTATTATCTTATCATTATCTTATAGTATTAGCTGTATCATTTTAGAGAATAGAATCAGTAAATTTTCATTATCAATAATAATTTAATTCATTTTATGATTCTTCTTTTTATATATATATATATATATATATATAAATTTCACGCTATTTATTCGAAATTATTCTATTCCTCATCTCTTAATTCCTTGTGGACAATCGTGGATTCGAGTCGAAAGTCCATTCGATCGAATAAAGCTTTCGAGAACCCGGAAACCTTTTATCCCAATGAGGGCGTGCATTTTTTTTTCTCTCTCTCTCTTTTTTTTTAGACGTTTATTGAATAACAAAGGAAAGAGAATGGTTGCCGGCCGTGTGAACGTTAATTCGAATGAATATTCACGAGGTGAAATGTAGAGTTGGGGAAGTCGAGGTATTCCGGGGTCGTTCGAATCCCACGTCGACCGTTATCGGTTAATGAAACTCCTTCTTCCTGCTGCTTTTTCGACATGGAGATTGCCAGAGGATTTTATTGCATGCACATGAATTCGAATCAATTTCTGGAATGGGAAACGGTGCACGGGTGCGTACAATTGATATTCACGAGCCCTCTTGAATAATAACATTGGTTTACAAAATTTCTTTCTTTTTTTTTTTAAATAATGTTCGATTTAATTTTAATCGTAATTATGTCGAATTCAAATAAGGTTGATACAGAATTTTAATTCTTAAATGCATAATTTGACGAATCGTTTGTTTTCAATATTTTTTTCGTGTTTTAATGAAATTTAGGGAATTTGAATTGCTAATAATAATTAATCTTATATGATAGATTTATAATTTTAATATCTTTTTCTTATAAAAGAAAATGAAACAAGAAAGAATATGGGCTGTAATTAAAATAAAATTATTAATATGCATGCATTTTAATAGTTAATAAAAAAGTAAATTAATAAAACATAATTAATAAAAATTATTATTAAATATCGTTTTAAAAAATTGTTGGATTTTTTTTACTAAAAATACGAAAGATATTGCTAGTGATTCGAATTTTTTGAATAGCTATGATCATTTTTGAATGAACACTAACAGGATTGAATTTTATGTTTGAAATTATTATATTACTAATAATTATACACAATTTAATTAATTTTATTTTGAAAAATCATGGGAATTTGCAGAAAACAATTTAAAAAAGAAACTTTTACTTTTATTGTTATAATTATCTATTCATCACATCAAATATTATGTATCTCCAATAGTTTCTGTGACTGTTTATATAAAACATTTGATATTTTCTAGCCAATATTATATTACTTTTGTGAAAATATATCTCTCAATAACTTTTCTCTCAATAAACAATTTATTTTTATAATTTAAAGATATTAAAAAAGGAAATTATTCATAATTGATTTTTATCATGTTTTATAAATTTCTATATGATTCGTATATTATTAGTATCATTATAGAGAATAATATTCATTTTTACTCGAATATTTTTAGTTGAAAACACGTACAAATTGTCCTTTATAATTTTAATTTTATTTTAAATTGCGCTTGATCAATAAAATATTTTATTATATTTGGAAATATCATACATTTAAGCCACTTAATCCTGGCAATATCTAAGAGGTGTATTAAAAAAAAATTTATTTACCATTTCTATAATTATAAACTTTTCGTTAGTATAATTTTTTTTAACATTATAATCATGTTATAATCATTAATAATATATTTAATTGACGAGTTTTGTAATTAGATATTTTTAGAGATTATTAATTTTGAGATTATTTTTGCATTCCAGAAATAATTTGTAAAAGTTTCACGTAAAATTTTCATTTGTATTATATTATTAAACTCGTTGCAATAATTATACAATAATTATGTAATCGTGTGGAAATACGCTGATATTTTTAGTTGGAATTTTCGTAATGATATTATCAATGTCATTAGTCAACGCAGTCATATATATTTTTACGTCGCTGCCTTATTGTATTTTTATTTTCCGCCTTTAAATTTTAAAATTTATATTGATGTTTTTTTTTTTTTTTTACGATGTAACTCCTTAAATAGCTTGATTTTTGTTGCTTTCATAGTATTTCATTTATAGCTAAAAGCGCTTATTAATTCAACGATGTCGTTTAAAGTATCGATCCTTCGTTTCTGAATCATGGCTGAAAATGAAAGAAGCATTTTTTTTTTTCATTTTTTTTTTTTTTTTTTGAATATGAAAAATCAAAATGTTTACATTCGGTAATTTGCTCGATAATGTAAAGTTGGAAGTTATTTTTATAATTTTTACTAACTTTTAAATTTTGATAATTTATTCCTTCTTTTTTTTTTTTTTTTTTTTTTTCGTTATATTTTGCAGAATAAACGAAAGTTTTAATGAGAGTACGACAAATTTTGTTTTTCTTCATATGTAAAACATAATTATTATAATTTTTTGCTGAATCAGAAACGAGGGGAACGTTTCAGCATATTTTTCAGACATTCAAGGAGAAACTTTTATATGTATTTTTGTATAATGTGATATAGTGAGTGATAAAAATGGAAAATAATTTGAATGGAAAATATCATGTTAAACATTTTACAATAGATTGTGATTTATTAAAACAAATTGCATTTATATATATTTATATATTTATTAAATGTTTTAACAATATAATAATATAATAAATAATAAATTATTTACATTTTTTTTCTATAAAAAATAATAAAATGTCGGCTAATATTTGTGAATATATATTCTGCAATTTATGAATATAAATATGGTTTTTCACTTTTAGTATTTATATGTATATTAAGTCACATTATATGAAATGTTTTGATTTTTCTGAAAAACAAATTTTTTTCTATCATTTCAAAATTAACATCTAATATTTATGTCAAATATTTTAGTATACACATAGTAGTATAAATACAATTTTTAATAAATCACAATACAATTATTTTCTTTTTCATTACTCATATTTGGGAAATATATAAATAAAAAAATAAATATATAAAAATGGATATATAAATAAATAGAAAAATAAATAAATAAACAAATGATAATAAAATTATGAAAATAAACTAATAAATATATATATTAATGAATAAATAAATCTAAAAATAAGTGGAAAAATGAATAAATAAATCACTAAACAAAACTTGAACTGAATAAATATGTAAATAAGTAAATGTAATGATAAATAAATATTAATTAAAAAATAAAATAAATAAAATATTATACATGATAACAATATTAAATATTAATTAATGGAATAAATTTTATAAATACATGTGATCAAAAATTGTTTATAAATTATTTATTACGTTGTAAAAATTTGATGAAAAATATCATAATATCGATATTTTTTTAAAGAGGTAAGATAAGAAATTTCTCGATCGCGACTTGCCTCGTTTTTATTATCAGTCACTTGTCGCGAAATTTGTCGAAAACATTCGTAATTTATCGATCGTGTCGATTTGAGAAATATAGTGATCAATATTTTAACAATTTTTAGATTTTTATTGTTAATTTATCCAGATAACAATGGAATTACTTATGATGGTAAATATAATAATTAAAATAAATTTTTACTAATTAAAATCAAATTTATTGTTTCATAGTATTAATTTTTGATTTATAACTATGTGGAAATATTTTAATGCAATCTCAGTGATCAATAATGTAATAATTTTTAGATTTTTATTGTTAATTTATGCACGTAACAATTTGATACTAAATATATTAAGTAATAGATATTTTTATAAATTAAAATTAGACTTTATGATATTAATTTTCAATTTATAAAAATATTTTAATATTATTTTGTGCGAAAAATAATTATAAAGCCACAAGTATATTTAATTTAATGCATTTTTATTTTTATCTTTAGTGCATATAATAATTTTTCTTTACAATAATAATAAAAATTTACCATGTAATTAAATTTGAAATATAATATAATTTTCACGAAAGAAAAATGATTTTTATATTATATTCATTTTATTGAATATTAATTTATAATTAATATAATATTACACGATTCGATAATCCTTGCTTTTTACTCCTTAGAACCGTGATTATATTTGATCTTTCTCTATTATATTTCAATCAATATCTTTATTAAAAATTATAATAAATAAATACATTTTCAAAAGTTGTTTCAAGATTGGAAAAATAAATCTTTTTATATTATGTTAAAATTTTGTATAATATTACAATTTTATAGAACAACAATTATAATAGCCAATGTGAATATAGAAACAAATTAATAAATGAAATTGAATAGAAAGATAAAAATAAAATTTAATTAAAAAATTAAAACTAGTTAAAGATTTAAAGTAAATTAAAAGAATAAACAAATGAATGAATAAATGAATGAAGATTTAAATTAATAAATAAATTTATAAACAAATGTTTAAGTAAATGAAACAGTAAGCAAAATATTATAAATATATAAATGTATTAATTAAAAAATAAAATTAATAAACAATAAATATATAATAATACATAATAATAATATTTTATACTTATTTTATTTAATTTTATTAATACGTTTTTAATTATTATTAATATATAAATGTTAATTTCGAATTTTATGAACTTTTATGAACAATTAAAAATTTTTGCTGTGTTATAAAAATTAGTTGTAAAGTATTATATAATTCTACTTTATTTATCAGGTAAAAAGTATGTAAGACATTTCTTCGTATTTTTCTTATTTTTCTTTGTTCTTTCTATTTTTTTGCTTTAAAGAACCTTCGAGGAAGGGGCACACAATCTACGATTGACTATCGATATATATTTATATATTATAGAATAAAATTATGAAAAGTCATTTCTTTCTTATATCACGTCTATCTATATTTTTTTCTGCTTAAATTCCATCAAATATTTGCATTTAATTAAACAATATCTCTCGATGTAAGATATTCATTTGACTTCTACAAATATATATCTATTCTTTATTTCTTTTTTTCGTTTCTATGTGAGACATTTACATTATTTGTGTTTCATTTCCTATCATTGATCCAATGTAATATAGTCAATTCTTTTATAACATTTTGAAAACATAATTTTAATAAAAACATCTTTGCAAAAATTGCGATAATTTTATTTCATACGATATTTTTATTATATAATTTTCATATCTATGAAAATCTTATCAAATCTTTGATATCTATAGATAATATTCGATCACTCATTCTATAAAATCTATAAATTTTTATATTTTTCGATATCTGTCTTGTTTCTGCATCAACTCAAATAAATATGTAAAATGTATTCTTCAACTTTTCATTGCGAATTCAGTTAGTTTCAGTAAAAACTATTCTAATTTTTCCAAAATATTTAAGATGTTCCAACTAAAAAGTTATTTTAAAAGACGAATATTTTTAACTGTATCATTTAACTCTTATAATAATGTTAATAATTCGAATGAATAGATTTTCAATATACAGATGCTATACAAATTTTGAAAACTATCAATTATTAATTTTATTATATTTTATAAAAATTATATTATTATAAAAATATCGATGATTTGAATATTTTTTTTTTATAATTTTATTTGAATATAATGCACATAAGAAGTTTTGAACAAAATCAAATAATATTTTTTGATTTTTCGATTAAATCGTAAAGCAAAGGATTAATAAATATGGACAATCTTCATGAATATTTCTATTACATTATTTTTAATATTTCCTTTATATTCGTCTATATTTTGTATTTTAAATCTTGTTTAATTTCTTAAACAAGATTTCTTCTGTTTATGAAAATAATTATTAAAATAGTTAGATTTGGAGAATGGATAGTCTATAATTATAGTTTGTCATTATTTATTTATTTCTTATATATATTCGTTTGAATATTCCATTTGTAAGAATACAAAATATAAATAAAATAAATTTGTGAAAAAAAGGAAAGGAAGCTGAAAAAAATGAGACAATATTATTAAATTATTAAAGCAGATGAAATATAATTTACATTATTCTCGAATACAACATAATTTTACAAAGCTTTACGTAATTTTGTATTCCTTTATTTTGTATAGATTTTAAAAATGTCATAGTCAATTATATTATCACATCCAATAAAGTAGTTTTTTTCTTTCTATATGAGGAAATATTTTGTCGTATATTCACTTAAGAAATTACTTACTATACGATTTTGACAACGTAGAATAAATTAAACATGTTATAAGAGGATTGACTGTATTTCTTTTCATCTCTTTCATCAGCCATTTTTGTATAGAATAAATTTGATACAAAATTTTTGATATATCTATGTTTTATTTTTGTGAAAAGTATATTCTACATTTGGTAAAGTCATATTTGGGATTTGATAATTTTACATTGATAAAATTAATTGAAAACTTTTAAGATTAATTTAATGGTTCGTTTTACGTGATATTTGTTACAGTCATGATATCATGAATCGAGTAATAGTATAATACTGATAATCTCACAATCAGTACTTCTAAAATAGCATGTTAGTCATATTGTAAATCAATCAGTGAACATATCATTTCATGTTAAATATTGACTTGTTAACTGATTAAAAATAATCTAATTCAAGTACTATAAAGAAAATAATTTGTTTATTTAAAAATTCTTATTCTTTTCAACTGTTTTATATTTAATTCTCTATAATCAGAATTTTTTCCAAATATTAACAAACATTGGCATAAAAGTGATTAAAAAATAAATAGATATTAATTATGATTCTTATCTATTATCTTTAAATTTAATTTAATTTAACAATTGAATAGAATATCAATTGGTTATGCCAAATTTTTTCTTTTGTTTATTTCTATTATATTGTTACAATAGTACTTATTTAGAAATTTATATACTAATCTTTTCTTTTCAATCCTTTCAAATTAAACCTCATAATTTTATTTATTTATAATAAAATAACTTAAAAAAGATAACTTCAACAATAAAATTGATGTAAAACTGATTCAAAAAAAAAAACAACAATTACAATTGGCACAAGTTGATTCAAAGAATGTAATAAAATTAATTTTTCATCAAAAATAATTCAAAAATAATCAGCAAGATCAAGATTAACTCCTCGAAACATTAACAATATTTTCTTCATTTTTCTTAATTTTCACAGTATCGTCACAAAATCATTTATTTTAAAAATGACTCGATCGTTAAACAATCGTTAAACAATCCCATCTTGCAGCGATGGGGGTAAAAACAGCCAATTGAAATAACGAATGACTAAGCGTATATATCCTTGCGTTATAATCGGATCGGATTTGCCACGAGCCACGGTTTTCGTGCGGTTTTCCATCGATATAGTGTCCGATTAAATTTTCACCGTATCTTCCTGTTGCTCCAGATCCTCGCATCTATATGGTCGAAATAGATTGCCAGTAACCGACCTCGTCGTTTTATTTCCTCCTCGCATTTTCACTTCGCGTTACCGTGAAAATTCCCGGTTTTTATCGTTTTTATCGAATTTTTTTTATTTTTATTATTACTTTTGTTTTCTTTCTTTTTTTTTTTTTTTTTTTTTTTTAGTTTCGAGAAATAAATTGGTACGTTTTGATCGATTATCTGTTTCTTCGATGGATGAAATATGTTCCGAGGATAATTTGAGAACGATAACAGAGAAACATATTGGAATATTCGAGTTTCGGTCAATCTGTATCGAATGTTGAGATCAAAATGTTACGTTCCATACATATTTCGAATCTCGAAGATGCAACACGCGATGTGATGATGTATTAGGATATAATTGCGTATATTTATTTAAAAGATAAAGATTATTTTATTATATTTTTATAATTTTCATTATTGAAAAAAATTTTGATCTCTTATAAATTGTTCGACTTTTTTTAGGGATACTATAGTTTCAAAGCAGTGATTGGCAAATAAAATAAAATACTAGTGCTTTCTTTTTATTTATATTATTTATATTTGTTATAAAAAATTCTGTGATGAAGAATTCTTCAAAAGATTTTAATTCCTTCTTTTTTTTTTTTTTACTTAGAATAATTTTAATTTAAAAGAAAAAACTAAATGTATACATACATATTAATATTCTTAAAGAGAAATTTCAGGTTTGGAGAAAATTATTGTTAAAATTTTTTTTTATTACAAAATAAACTTATAAGATTTTCGATATTTATTAATACATTTTTTCAATAAAAATTGTATAATTTTTAAATGTATCTAAATAATATATTTTTGCTTTATATTTCATAATTTTCTCTAAATGATGGGATTTTTTGGTTTTAAATGAAAAAATGAATATATTTTTAAATTATATTTCCATAGCAGTTTGACAAAATTTTTTTAAAATTTTCATATACTTTTTCTGATATTTTAAATTTAAATTTAAACAACATTTTAATTAAATATTTCTTTTTACTTTCAATTCTATATTTCAAATTAATAAATTTAGACAAATTTAAAATTCATTGCCCGCAGCAAAATATTTTTTTCAATTTGAAATAAAATTCGTTCAAATTTGTCATAAATTTAACGATTATAGTTTTAGATTAATTTGTTTTTGACATACTTATTCTATCAATTTGAAAAATGTATTTCGATTTTACGAGCTAAAAATCAAATAATATAATTAAAAGTTTAATATAATTTTGCGAATTTTTAAAATTTTGAAAATTTAAAAAAATTTATTTAATTATATATTTTTTAAAAGTAAAAAAAAAAAAACGAAAATATAAAAAAGAAAAAATCAATCTTTTGAAAGTTTTAGAATGAAATTTTTTTTTAAAAATATCGCAAAAGATTTTCTCTTGCAAAATTTTAATTAAACGATTTACGTTTTTACAAAATACAATTTATATTTGAATAATTGTTTTAATATTATAAAAAATTACATACAACTTTCTTTTCTATCAGTATTTCAGATAGATTAAATTAATAACGACTGAACAAATGTATAAAAAAACAAATATATTGTTATAATAAAATAATATATTAGATAATAAATATTAAATATTTAAATTTATAATACAGATCACTCTATTTATAATTCTACAAAGTTCTGAAATGTGGAATTATTAAAAATTACAATTTATTTATTTATTATTATAATTTAATATTATTTTTCGATTAAAATGAAAATATATATCACAATATAAATTTTATATTATACATTTATTATAAAAAAAAAATTCTAAATAAAAATTTCTATAGATATTATTCCAGATTTTCGAGAAAAACTTTTATTTGAACGAGCTTTATGTCTTAATGATATTACTATATTAAAAATTATACATAGTGAGATGAAAAGTTTTTCAGAATTTACATTGATCAAAAACATTATTATTAATTATTAATCATCAATTATATAATTTATCATTAAATTGATCAATTAATAATTCTTATATCCTCCTAATTTTAATAATTTTTTTTATCAAGAATAATTCATGTAGATTATAAAAATCTTCCAACAAGAGGATAATCTTAATTGTAATCTTAAATTGTAAATTTTATCTCGAAATAAAAGAATACATAGTGTATTAAGGATTAAACGGGAAGTTATTATTCAAACTGAGCATTATTATGTCGTCTCACTGGAGAAAATTCTTCACTGAATTCCATCTCGTTTAACAACAATTTCAACCGATTAAACTGAAGGTGCACTAATTACACCGAGCCTCGAAATTCACTGGAATCACCTATAAGAACGATCTTTATGCACGAAAGTGTTCAACCCCATTAACGACTCCAATCTCTTAGCCACGAAGCCCTTTAAGAACTTGATTCGCACAGAGACACTTCATCCATTTTCAGATTACCCTTACAGCATTAATTCACCACCGAATTTCGCCTCACGGATACCCTTAATCGTCTCTTCATCCTCATCGATGTATCAGAAATGTCAATATGATTATCATTGAATAGAGCAATCATCATATCGTTGTGAGAGGTTTGACAATAAAATCTGGAAACTCTGAATTTCACTTTTTGGTATCTTCTTTAAGAATATATCAATAATTTTGAAAATGATTTTCTGCAAAATGGCAGCTTGTCATATAGTTAATCAAATTGTCTTTCTTTCAAGAAAGTTTTTGATGAAAGAATGACTGTGGTGCAATATATATATATCTTTCTTATTCATATTTCATCAGTTCACCATTAATCTTTCTCTGTTCCCTAAAAGAGTAAAAAGAAGTATTGAAAGGAAGGCATTTTCATGACATTAACTTCTTTTTATAATAAATTTTAAAACTTATATAAAATACATTTCATATATTAAATATTTATATAATATATATAATTGGTTAGAAGAATTTCCAAAAATTTTGATGGTAAAAGAATCATTTTCTAAACGATTTCTGTTTCTGATAAAAGAATTAATGACAAGAAGGAATAAGAATGTTATATTATTTGAATTCAGCAATGAAATGTACAGCATAAAACCTCCATTATCCAAATTGCATCTTATCTCCACTTACAACAAAACAAACATATTGCAGAGAAAATAAAATATCGACGTTGGAAACTTTCATATAATATACTCGTGTATTATATGAAACGGGGTCGAGAATAATTAATAAATTAAAAAAAAAAAAAAAGATCAAAAGATGAAAAACTTATCTCAACTCCATTGCAAATAAGAATATTATTCTCCACGAAGTATAGAATAATTACATCTAAAAAACTTATATATCCTCTCCTGTTTACCTATCTGCTCGAAATAACAGAGGTTCCTGTCTTACATTTAATAATAGCACACGAGTTCTCCAATTTTATTATCATATACATATATATACGGATCTCCATACAGTATCGATACAGATTAATCGTGTAAAGGAAGGGTGTGTGCTCCTTGCCTCGGAGGGCAGCCAACGCTCTCAGCGATCGTACAATATCACAGCATCTGTGTGTGTTTCTCGTGTGCATAGGTTACTCGGATTGTCACCGGAACTGGGACAACGGGTGCACTTCGCGGAGGGCACGAACTTACGGTGCCGCGAAGATAAGAAATCGCCGACCGATGATGATGAGGAAAGGTTGGCAACAATGGATGGCTCCCTTCCGCCGATTCTCATCTCTCACGATGATACTCGCGCGGAGGGGTTGCGAATGGTGTGAAAATAACGAATATATTGTATAAAGTGGTGGAAGAAAAAGGGGTGAATATTGAAAGAAGGAGTGCGAAAGGGATGAAAGGTGTTTGAAAAAATTAGGAAAAAAATTCTGCGTGCGAATATTCGTGGTCGAAGCGAATGGTTAGAGATTGGTTGGGAAAAGGATGAAAGATGGTTATGTAGGGTGCTTATCTAAATAATTAAATACAGATTTCTTGTCAGAATTATGTGAATGAAAGATAGTTTTTATTTTTAAATTAATGTTAATATATAAATTATTCTATTTGTATATCGTATTTAAAGTTCGTTTGAGGATGGGTTAAAGAAATATTTTTCATTTTCGTATATTGGTTTGTTTAAATTATTGGTCAGATTATATTTTATTTAAACGTGTGTAATTTAATTTAAATTGACTAAGAGAACATTTTATAGAAGATATTATATTTTCTACAATTATTATTTGTAGATTATAATTTGAAAATTTGAAAAATAAGTCTTTAGATATGAGAATAATAAAAGAGTTTATACCAGTTTATAGGTATCAACTTATAGATAATAGGATTTCAAAATAAAAAAAATTTTTATTATTATAAGAAAATGCTTTCTCTTTCTTTTGATTTTTAATTCGATTTTTTTTTGAACGCAGATATTTAATACTTTTAAACGTCTTATTAATTTGCAAACAAAGTTTAAAAATATAGTTGTCAAGATAAATTAGATAGAGATGAATAATTAATATTCGATATTAATAAATATAATAAGCAATATTATCGTTTATTTTATTTGTAAATGAAAAATTGCATTGTACGTCAATTTAAAAAATATATTAGAAAATGATTTATATGTTTATCGTAATCATGATATAAAATAATTCTTAATTTAGTATAATTTTTTAGTATTTTTTTTTAGATATTACAAAATTATTTTTATTTAATCTCATTTATTATTACAATTTTCAATAATCACTTTAATTTTATAACTTTGCCAAAATATGTATAACTTTCAATTTGTAACTTTCTCAACTTTTTAACATATAATTACTCGTCATAAAGGATGTGGCTAAAATAATCGCATAAAATTATAAAAAATTTTTATATTTTTATATTTTCTCTTTTTACTCTTTTTATCGAAAAAGAAGAGAATTTAATTATTATTATTTTTTTTTTCCAACCATCCTGTATATCTACGCGCACACACGTTGACAATTTTATCCCACGTCACGTAGACCGCAAATAGCGAGCAGAATCGCTTAGATATTCGATTAAGTGCAATTACGAAAGAGGCAGAGGGAAATGATTCACGTGGGGTGGAAACGCTTCACGCTTCTGCAATTTCACCGGTTGCAACGTCATCATGATTGAAACGTTCAGATAAATATCGTGATCGTTGTTTTATCGGGGCAAAAATAAGAGAAAAAAAAAAAAAAAAAAAAAAAAAAAACAGAAAAAAGTCGCATTTGCGAACAAGGGGTTAGAATTATCGATTGGGGACGAGCAGCCGTTGAAAGATTTTCGGCCGCGATATAAGCGCGGTCAACGAGTGCAGGTTAATTGCGTTGGGATTACTAATAGAGATAAAAACGTTTCGAGTTGATTTGAATTGTTTATATTTAAGTGAATCATTTTCATGTTTATACATGTATCGAATTAATGGTACGAAAGAAATTGATTTTGAATGAAAAAATAAATTGAAAATGTAATAAATATTTTTTTTTTTTAGAAAAAGAATATTTTTTTTAATATTAAAATTGTCGTTTATTGAATTGTAATTTCATGAAATTACCTCAATTAATTTTCAAAAATATTTTCATAATCGTTTTCAATGATTGTAAAACAAAAAAATGTGAATGCATCATTTTAATTGTTCAAGTTAAAAAATAACTTAATTTTAAAATAGATTAATTTATAAAATTCAGAAATTTCTAATAAATTTCTAATAAATTTATTAATACAGTGCATGGAATATATTAATATTGAAATATCACAACATCTATTTAATAAAATATAACAAGATTAAAGTAGAGTTTAAATTATTAAATATCTATCTATAGAAATCTAGAATTAAAAAAAAATTATATAATGGATTAAAAGATTTCATGTTTATATGAAATTAAACTAAATTTAATTCTAATAATAGCATATAAAATCTGATATAAAATATTTTTCATATTTAATGAAAATTTCTTTTAAATATTTATTTATTTTTTTTTTCATGCAACATTTAAACAAACAACTTACAAGCATGAAAATATTGTGTATAACAACACACCTTGTGTGTAATAGTTTACTGTAATGTTTCATGATGATTGAAAGTAGAATAAGATATCAGTGATTACAATGATTCAATCATGAAACTATTTGCAACTCTAATAATATTTATGATTAAATTATTCCGAGTATGTTAACAATACTAGTTTTAAAAGGAAAGCTTATGCAGCTTTGCCTTTCTTCTCTTTCAATACAATATATGGATATCGTTCCTTATTCTCCACTTATGTTTAAATAAAATATAAATAAAATATACGTAGATGGTCTCAAGAATTTCTTTGATAGATCTAGCTTCTGTTCTTAATGATCCTTATTCTTTTAAGATTCTCTTATATCTATCGTTCCTTTTAAAACTGCATGAAAAAATAATGAAAACATTCTTATGGTACTATACAGGATTACTTATTATAACATTTCTTTTTTCTTTAAAAGAATCTATATCTTTTTTTTACATAATAACATGATAATAAATATTTTTTGAAGTGATTCTAATTGTGTAGTTATATATATTATTTATATAAGAATATAGAATAAATTAAATATAGTAACTTTTTTAAATGTCAAATTTTTAATTTTTGTCAAAGATTTTGTTAATCAAATTTCTTAAAAATTATCAATCAAATTTTAAATTTCTTGGAAATTTTTAAATTATACAAAATATTTTCTTATATTTTCTAATTGTACTAACTAAAAATATTCATAATCATTTTCAAGTAATCTTAATATAATTTTAATTTTAATGATAAAAAGTTCTTTATCATTGATCATGACTTTAAAGAAAAAAAAATTTTTTTTCTTTGTGCTTTCTCTATCACTTTGACTGTTTGTCGGATTCAAACAAACTTAGTTAGTTGCAATCGAGTTTGTAACATCCACGTTTACAGAACCATTTGAATGAATGATATAGAATGATTGAAAAATATAGGTATTTCTTTCTTTTTTTGCAAGATCAAAATTCAATTTTTCAATTTGTCCTCATCTGTATTTATACTACGAAAATCAAATAAAAACAAAGAATTTCCAGTCAAAGTCATTAAATTCAGTCAAACATTCGACAAAGAGGGAAAAATTACCATATAAATTATTTCGATCGATAAATTTAACGTGTAAATTATACTCTTAATTTAATTAATCTATTATTGATCAACTAAATTAATAAAGTAGAAAAAAATTTAAAATGTTATTTATCGATTTTATAAATATAAAAATCGTATTCTTGTTTTGAATTAATGTAATGCTATACATTGAAATGCATAATAAATAAATTTTTTTTAAAATGTTATAAATAACTGTAACTATTTTCTATCGGAAAATTTTTAATATAAAATAAGAAATTAATATTATATATTTTTATTAAAAATTTTGTCAACAAATATCTTTGAAAAAAATTAAAGTCACTTTCTCAGTTATAAATATTTATTTATATTCGAATCTTTGACTAATTTTATTAATTCGAAATTATATATATTTAATATTCTTGATATTCTTAATAACCTTAATTCTTTCTTTATTATCATTCGAGATATTTCGGAATCGAAACTTTAATCGCTCTGAATTAAATACCTATTATCGATTATAGAATTTGATTACTGCGATCGAAAATTAGTTAGACGATTAACATTTCATTTGACAGAGTAAGAATTGATTCGATTATTCAGGATGACAGAGGATTCGCATTATTGTAAATGCGAGTATTAATTTCTCATTAAATTATATCAAGACACTCGCTCGAGAACGGAGCTTGTTGAAATTTCAAACATTCGGCTGCGCATTTATCACGACACTGTCGAATCGACAATGTCAGATCAGGGATTAATTATTAGAACAGACATAGATAATAGAGGTCATCGCGTTGAAATGGTTGTACTTACAGGTATTAGATACTCTTTTAATAAATTTTAATTTTAATTATGATAATTGGATAAATTTTTTATGTTGTTTGTTTTACATATTCATTTTAAGCACAACATTTATTAGAATTTATTGACAATCGATGAATAATTAATAATTAAATATATATTTTCTTATACTTGATATACAAATTGTTCTTGAATTCGTGATATAATGCAAATATAAATTGGAAAGAAAAAAAAATACTTTCTTTTAAAGGTTTTGTTTTCAAATAAATCAAATTTGAAATTGACAAGTCAAATGATTTCTGATTGAATACAAATGAATTATCGATAGATGATTATTTTATATATATATATAGAAATAAATAAAAAATATAAAATAAAATTTTATCGCTTATGTCTTTTTTTTTTATGAAAATTGAGATTGTCAAAGAATTACAGTAAACAATGAATTTTCAAAAAGTACTTAAAAAGAATTTATTTCAGTTCTTTTTTTCATGTAAAATTTTTATCGATTTTTAATTTATTTATATTTAATTGGAAATTTCACTTTTATTTGAAAAATTTTTTAAACTGTAAAAGTATGAATTATATAAAGCATTTGAATAATAAATTTACTTGTTATTTGTAATAATAAAAGATGATCAAAGCATTTTGAATTTTATAATTATTTAACACACCTTTATTCTTGTATATGTCGACAATTCTAACTATATCATAAATACATTTTCAAAATTATATATCATGCTCAATTGATTATGTTAAAAAAAACAAATATTCAATTTTATTCATTTTATTTACTGGAAAGAAAAATGAGAAATTAGAAATATTTTTACCTCCAAAATTGATTATAATGTAATAAAAAATCAAAGATCTATAATAAATCTTAGATGAACGATTAAGATAATATTTACTGCTATTAATTTTTTTCTAATTATTTATCTCTTATCTTAAAACGATATCTACAAAGCATCATTGATTTTCAACGCAAGATAGATTAATAATGCTACTTATCACAAATTTTATTTTATATAACAAAATTATGAACAATTCTAAATATTTTTACTATTTCATTTTTTTATTAAAATTAAATATTATTTCTCGATCTGCACTTGATTAAGTCGTAATACGAGTAATTAAGGATTATAAATCAAAATTTATATATTATTTATTGCCATGATAAAAATTTCATGATTATTCCAACATTCTAATTTGAAAATATATTCACTTATTACGCAGGATACAATCCAAATAAGAATGTTGATTCTTCTTGAGTCACGCCACGCAAATGATGCAGCATGTTTCGATTTCCGTATAAACGAAATTTTATGTACATTAACATATTTCACGCGTTTGAATTGATTGCTCGCGTTCCACGATTGAACAACAATTGAATTCCATGATTTAAACGGGGTTCCGCGAGTTCACAAAGTTGCTTCGTTAATTTAAATTTATGCTCCGCCATTGGATAAATGAAAATCGAATTATTCTTGCGGTTACCGTTTTTATTCAAAACACTTTATCACCGTAATATATACGGTATACGTGATTGTTATTCATTATTTTAACTTAGTAAAAATTCCTTTCGTGTGCGTGTGTATAAGTTACGAAAATATTTTCCAAGTTTTTTTGCTTCGTTTCTACCTGTTATCTCATTTTAATCGAGATATGCTCGCATAATTGCTGATCGTATGAGGAAATACTTTGAACACGAGAAAAGGATTTTTTTGAAATTTTGCTAAATTGTGCGCATTTACGTGCAGATTCTATGTATACAAGAGATAAAAGAATTTTGAATATTCATTTCTTACTAGTTCCTTGAAATATTTAAATATTTAAAAATCTGTTTGTAAAATAACAAGAGAAAAATCTTAATTTTAAAAATTATAATTATAATGTAAACGAGGAATGTAAATATAAATACCGTGTTGAATGACTCTGCATTTTGTATCGATGCTATTGATTTTATGTAAATATCAAATTACAATAATAGGTATAATAGAATTTCACGTGTATGCATATATTTCAATGAAAAAAAAAAAAAAAAAAAAAGTTAAATTAATTTACACGTGTTAATTTAAATAAAAACACGAATCTCCACTTTATTCATTATCTAATCAGATTCTATTATTGAAAGATGTATTTTTTATCATATTTTAAGTATAATTTAATATAAACGTGTATCGTATTAATTATTTCGTATGCTATTGATTTTTAAAATAAATTGTTTATATAGTTTTCTAAAACTATACAAAATTTTTATCCATTTTTATCAATATTTTCAATATTCAAATTTAAAATTTAAACAGTAAACAGGTTATCGAACAGTTGAAATCACTTTCAGAAAATCCGTTACTTCGATTCCTCCTTTTCCTTTCACATTTTATTTACACATTTTTCCGTAAGAAAATTTAAATTACGAAACCAGAACCAGCCACTCCACAATATCTTATCATATTATCCGATTCTTACTTACTCAGTTCCCCTACCTGGAAATTTTTTCCGATATTAACCCACGCCATATTAACTCACCGTCCACGTTTCGATAGAACGAAATTCGCCATCGCAGACTTTCCTCTAGACTTTCCTTCTCTGTATGAGAGAGAGAGAGAGAGAGAGAGAGAGAGAGAGCAAAATTTCACCCATCCCCGAAAACGAACTTTTGCAGAAAAATCAAGCGTGATGGACTACCAGGCTATAGGCTTAATTGGAGGCCATCCCTTCAAAGCCATATTGTACAGCCTCTCTTCAAAGCTGTTGCACACGAAGGTCTAATTTTGATTAACATTCTCCACGGTAGCACAAGTGACGGTATCGATTTCATCTCCCCCCTTCCCCTCCCCTTCGCGTGCCTCTCGCGAAATTCAAACCAAATACCATTTCCCATCCCGCTCCTGTATAATGTATTATGTATAAATTGCACGTATTTACATTGAAGAGGGTTGCCACCCTCTTTCTCTCTCTCTCTCTCTCTCTTTCTAATGTAAGAAGGTGCGTGAGACGATTAAAACTGGGGGGTGGCGCGTGAGGGGAAGTGAGAGGAGGGAACAAAGAATCGTGTAAGTTTCCACGTATTTACGTATGCGCATAACTTAAAGAGGCCTAACGTAAGGGCCTCGACATTTTTGCAAATATTAAATCGTTCGAGGAGTGTGTGGTCGCGTGCCGCGTGATTTGTGGATCCGTCATAGTCATAGAGAGTGTGACGCGGCAATTGTTGATTCACTCTGCAGGGGGGTAGCGTTGGAAATAGTGTTAAAAATATCGGGAGGGATTTGTCAATTGGTTAGATAGAAATCGAAGGTGAACAAATTATTCCTTGCTGGAGTGGTAGTAAAGAGTAATAGAAATTGATGAGAGATTAGGAAAATATGGTTTGTTAAGAATGTAAGTTTGAATAATAATAATGGTAGATAGTTTTGAAATTATAAGGGTGATGACTGTTTCTCTTTCTTTCTTTTTTTTTTTTAAATATAATGGATGTAATTGGAAGTAATTGATTTATCATCAATTGGAAAAAGATAATATAATTAATGAGAGGGAAATTATAGAGATGTATAAAAATTTATAAAAATTATGTACGTGAAAATATTATAAAATATTCAAAATATAAATAATTAGAAATGAAAAGGAGTTATAAGCCAATAATAATTTAGATAGTTTTTTAAAGAATAATTTTATTAGGGAGAATATGTTGTACGATTTTTTCACGGAAAATGGGAAAGAATTTTTTTTAATTGTTTTATGGTGTAAAACGTTGACTGATATTATGTTATCCTGTAATTTGTTATTGCATATTTCTCTTGTGTTCATCTTCGTATATAACATATAAATAAAATAAAACGACAATGACGAAGCTAGGATTAAAATTAAATTTACGTTGGATCTAAATTTGTGGTTTTTCTTTTTTGACGACAGTGATATTTTTGGGAAAGAAATTACGTTATGTGAAGAGCAAAATACATACGTATGTTGCGTTAAAGCAATTTTCAACATGCGTTAATATCATAAAAGTATATATATTTTGAAAATGATTCAAATATTAATTTTTTACGATTGGAAGATCAAACAACGTAGTTTTGAAATATAAAATTTTTCGTATTGCATGTATAAATACATAAGTATCATCATTACGTGTATAAATTAATTTATTTAAATTTTATTTTTCTTATTTCATTTGTTTATCCATTTATATTTTCATTTATGGGATACTTAACATTATCTTAAAAAAAGATTATGCTTTACTAAACACAAATATATTTATTTAATTTTAAATTAATTAATTTGTTTTGTAAACATTTCGAAAATTAAAATAATCTACCTATATTCTTTTTATATAATATATCAGAATGATAATCTTGACAGTATATATCAAGATCATTAAAGTCAAAAATGCCTTTTGTTATTGTATTTAATTATCAAGCTTTTTCTTATGTTTAATTTTTATATTTCTTTTAACAAAAATCTAATTCGTGTCGAATATTAAATATTAAACGTTATAATTCATAATAATTCTAGTACAACGAACGAAAATGATAACAAGTCGTTAGAAATATTATCAAAAATTAAGAAAAAAAGAAAAACGAAATATGAATAGAATTCCAAACATTTTTCGCTCTGAACAATCGTAACGATAACAAAAATTTAAAAGGGAAAATATAAGGACATACAATTCTCCATTAATCCACATATTACAAATTATATAATATTCAAAATGAATAGGAAATTGGATTAATTTTTTAAATATTATTATTTCATTACCAATATATATATAGAATGGTCATAGAATGAAGTAGTATAAATAAAGTTAGAAAATGACTCGAAGTAAAACGAAATTGCACGAGAGATTTCATTTTCGTTTTTAAATCAAATTTAAAAAATTTTTCAAATATAAAAGAAATTAACTAATTTCATACATATATGTGTATGAATGAACTGTTAATAGAAGATTATTTTAAATATATAATATTTAATACATTATATAATATAGAATACATTTTTTCTTCTTCATTTAAACGTTAGTTTTGAAGAAAATCGAATTTGAAAATTCATCGATTACACTTAATAATATTCAATCTCGATTTTTTCAAAACCAAAAATTTAATTCGATAATAATAAGATTCTACATTTTTTGGTTATTTTCGTGTACAGACTAATCATTTATTTGACAATTAATTCTCATCACTTGTATTTGAAACATCTTCAAACTTAATTTCATCTTATTTCGAACAATAAAATTTTCTTCCCCTTTGCATCAAATTATTATCTGTATAAAGTCAAAAAAATTCTCTTCCAAGAACTATTTTTACGTGTTTACACAGATGTATCACATTCTCTGTCACATTTTTTGCAAAAAATTTTATCTCTGAATCGAGCAATAAATTTTTGAAAAAAAAAAAAAAAAAAAGTAAAACTCGTGTTTTCGATCGCGAACCATCATCATTGAGAAATGGACAAGTGGGTCGTAAATTTTTGGACTCTTTTGTAAATTCTACCCAAGACGACGAGAGAGAAATCCAGTCCAAAAAGGATAAATCTCCTGTTGTCCTCTTGGAAAGTGTAAATTTTCCCCTCTCTCTCTCTCTTTTTCTCTCTCCTATTTTTGAATTTTCATCAAGAGAGAGAAAACACGCCATATCGTTTCGAGACAAGGCGCCAGCTCGTTTTTTCCCCTCCCCCCCTCGAGTCTACTAAAAATGTCTTTCGCGACGCTAATCTGTCATATCGATTATTCCGCATAGAAATGAGGCTACAATGTACAGCTTTGAATAATGCAAGTGAATGAAAAAAAAAAAAAAAAAAAAAGAAAAAAAAGCGAGACTAATCTCTCTTGTAAATGCCGTGGTAAATATAAATCGATCGAACCGGTTATTATTTAACAACTCTCGTTCGTGAAATAAATTCTCGCTCGCCCATTTTGCATTCGTAACAATTGATTTCGCGATCCCCGTGATGGGAAAGGATTAAATCATATTCGAAAATAATAAAAATTCCGCTTCGTCAATTTCATTTTTTTTTCCCCCCCCCTCCATAAAGAAAGAAACGTTTCCATTGAAACGTCTTTTTTCTTTTTTTCTTTTTTTCCATTCGAAAGATATCGAATTTATCGAGAAATTACAATGACTGGTGGTGTCATAAACTGATGGAACAATGGCTAAGTAAGAGTGGAAGAGTTATATTGTTACGTGTAAGATGATTATTTTAAAAGTTTTATTTTAAAAGAAACGCGTAAACTTACGTAACTTGATGATCAATCGTCTTGTCGCTTTACAATTACAATTCGTTCAAAAAGTAAATTTATTCTAATGATGGAATAAAAATAAGATAAAAAATACACGAAATAATGTTATCTTAAATAGCTTAAAAGAAAAAAAAATAGACAACTGATAATTTTGTATTGCAAAGTATAAACAATTTTTATCTTTACATTATGCATACAAATTTTCTAAAACTCGTGAACTTGGGATCTTAAACTTAGGATCTTTTTTCCAACTGTTTCCATATGAGTCAACGTCGTTAACTATTAACTTGTTATCGACGTCGAAGTGACACGTGAACGCGGAAATGTTCATTTAATAAATTAATCAATGTTTTCATACTCGATTTTTATTCCTTTTTTTTTTCTTCTTCTTCTTTTGCCCACGATAGTTTATTTCTAGTACTTGGAATAATTAACAATCCGCGACACGTAAATGCGCCGCCTACGGTTTGCTGCAACCCTAACTTCTTCGTGTCGAAAGGTTACACTTAAATAAATCGAGCACGTGCTCGAGGAAGATTCTATGTTTGAAAAGTTCACGTCATGGTGGAATTTACAGGAAGTGGAAGTGTTATGTTTATACACGTTTGCCCTTTCTTTCTTCAATCGTTAGATTATATTGTAATGACACACGATCCATCTCGGGATCGATGAAGTATGAATTCGATGGAAAAATAACAAATTTGAACTTACTGAAACAATAATCATATTCGATGGAAGAATAATAAAATTTCAGCAGATTTATGAATATTTGAATTCTTTTTTTTTTCTAACGATGTTTGAAGGATATATTATAATTCAAAGAGAGAATAACAAATTTGAAGATTCACGATGGATATACATCCATTTCGATTTTCTTTCTAATTATTTCTGCGTCAACAGATGATCTTGTAATCCAGTCATTTTGATATTTATATCCGTTTGAATTTTTTCTAATAATTTTATAATCCACGTGGAATCGATGAAATGGGAGAATAATAAATTCGAAGATTCATGGATATCTATTTGTCCTTCTAATCATTTCTGTTATACGTTGCTATATCAATGGAATATTCGATGGAAAAATAACAGATTCGAAGATTTAAAGGATTTGGTTATTATGCACCGTGAATCGGAAACTCGAGAAGATTTTATTCAATCTCGAAGGGAGAATAAAGCGAACGATCTTATTGGGACAAAGAATCGTAGAATCAAGCGTGAATTTTATTCAACCGTAGGAATCTTTGAGAAATCGACATGTCTTATTTGATTGCAGTATAATCTTATCATAGATTTAAAATATTGTGAAATCTTATGTAACAATATTATTAAATATTAGTAAATCATACAATAAATAAAATTAATTAAACATTTACTGATTCACGTAAGAAAATAAAACTACTAGTACTATAGAATGAAATCTATAAATATGTGCTTTATAATTTGATTATATGAAAATAAACTATTTATATTTAGAATTTTTTATATGTTCATATATAATATATAACAAGATGATAAAAAAATTAAAGATAAAATATCTTTTTGTCTGAAGATTCTTTTTATGAATCCTATCATCAATAAATTAGCAAAGTTTTGAAATATAATAATTATATTCCTAATATTCATAAACTTTATCAAAATTTCTTATTACATCTGTGTGCATTTCATCTTAAATTCACAACTTAAATTCCAATATTGACTGGAACAATTAGAACGACTCTACAAATATAAACAAATCCCGCATATCTTTCTCAGCAACCGGAAAAAGAGATTCCGCCATTCCAATTCTCAATCTATCCTTTTATCCTCAAAATCCCACCCTCACCCATCAAAATTATAATTCTCGAAATTCGAAATCCACGACTCCTCCCTGTGGAAGCGTGTGTGCGCGGTTCAAAAAAAAATTCATCTCTCCCGAGAAGGAGGAGGAGGAGGAGGAAGAGGAAGGAATAAAAAGAAAGAAGAAAGCCTTAAAACGACGAAGACGACAGCGTCTGAATATCTCTGGAGGCTCTCCTCTCCAGAATAGAGGAGAAAGACAGAGAGAGAGAAAGAGAGCCGAGCCTCCACACGTGTCTGCCCTTCCTTCGTTCACACACGCTTTCCCGAGAGAGAGAGAGAGAGAGAGAGAGAGAGAGAGAGAGAGAGAGAGTCGCGCAGCCACGTAGCCACGATCCCCAATTCGCTCGTTCCATCGGTGCTCCTCACTCGTCCGCGTGTCCGTGTACACGGGCACAGAGGCCTGATTCTGTTCTGAGGGCGCATGTCTGACCGACGACGAACGCTTGGGGAACGCGCGAGCAAGAGGGTTGCACGAGGGTTAGAGGGAGACGGGAACCCCCACCCGTTGCCACCCGCCGTCGGCATCCGCCACTCCGCCGAGCCCTGGTCACTAGTCCGACCAGTCTACCCTGTCACGCCACGTTACGCGTATACACACTCGTCGCTCGTCTCGTTCTTCGTTTTTTTAAAAATATCCCCCCTCCTCCTCCCCCTCCCCCTCGCCGTTTCGACCGTTGTTTCTCTTCCCTCGGCCAGAGAGAGAGAGAGAAGAGATAAGAGACAAGTTCGAGATAACCGGTTCGAAAAAGAAAGAAACAGAAAAAACAAAACGATATCGGGCTCCTTTTCCTCGAGAGAGAGAGAGAGAGAAAGAGAGAGAGAGAGAGAGAGAGCGGAGAGCGAGACACGTTGGAGCCGCGGGCAGCGTGACCGCGTGCACGCTTTTCCTCTCGGCCCGCAACCGGATTCGACACATTGTCATTCGGACGAGTTCGAAATATTCGTTGGAAATATACCAGTTTCTTCTGGATGTTCTTCTTGGATGTTGTTGAACACGAAGTGATCGAGGAGAGAGAGAGATCTCTGATCAGAAACTGTTTATTTTTTTATGAACAAATTTACGTGGAAACGGGGGAGGATCGTTGAACCTCGACGGAGGAGTATATTCACCTTTCCCCCCCCCCCCCTCTCTCTTTTCTGACTACTCGTATACAGAATTCGAATTGAACGATTGACGCGCGGCGAGGAGCGGGAGATGCCGAGGAAATCTTGGCAGCCGGGGTGAAAACGGGGATAACGTAACTCGTGATCTCCGCGGAGATCGGCGGAGATCGCCGCAACGTCGAGCCGAGAAATTAAGTTTTACCGGGGGAGCTGGAAAGCCTACCGATCGATGCTGCCAGTCACTCGAGAGGAGTGTGTCTCGACGAGCGAGGGAGAGAGGCAGTGATAAAGCGAGGCGCCCGTTTTCACGAAGCTGCTTTTGACGACCTCACGTGCGTCGACGGGGTCGTCGACGGTTCCCGACGCGGACGGTGACGCGTGACCTTCGACCACGGTTCACGCGTCGGTGGTGATCGCCGGTCCAACAACCCTGGAAACTTTGAATCCTCTCTCCGCGGAGGAGGAGATCCGCGTGATTGTTTTCAACCCAAAGTTTCTCGCGACGAACTCGATCGAGAGATGTCCGATTTCTTGATGCCGTGATGTTGTTATATATCTTCGTTATGTGTTTAATTAAGATGATTTGAGAGAAGGTGGTGAGAAGAGAGAGGTTTAACAGTGAGAAAATATTGGAAGATTATCTTGCTTCTCTTATTCTTCCACGTTCCATCCGATCTGTGAACGAAAAACTGTCTGGTTTCGAAGCGCGGAATGTTTGAAAAGTTTGGTCGAGATTGAATAACGAGACGAGAGTTTGAAACTGTTTGAAAGTGGGAAACGGCGAGGAAGAAAGTAAGAAGAGAAGAAAGTTTCTTCGCGTTTCCACGTGTTTAAGCTTCCAAGGGCCGGGGTTTTAGCGATGACAAGGTGAGCTCGGCGATTAAGGGGGAACAACCTTGGATAAAGTTCATTTTACCCTCACGTGGGTGGTTTAATTTGAGATAATATGATCGGCGGAAGCGGTGATGAGGAAATTCCGTTGTCCAGGGAAAGGAGCTTAAATTGCAAATGCTGATGGATCGAGGACATCGCCGTATCCACGTGGCGTCGGATCTGTTCCGGATCGGAATGTAATTTTATCAAGTAGATCCATGCCATCGTCGAACGAGGTTCAGGCAAAACATCTTTCGTCGAATTCTCGAATACCATTCACGCTAATTAATTCGAACGTTGAGCGAACATCTAAACATCGATTTATCGTCCAAACAATTTTCTTTTCCTTTTCCTTTTTTTTTTTTTTTTTTTCAATGGAACATTTGACGACACTTGGAAACGAAGCGGAATAATTCGAACGGAACTTTCTGCATCGACGTTTTTAAAAATAGAATCCTTATCGATTATCAAGTCGAGTTACGACGAAAAAAAGAAAAAAAAAGGAATCGACACCTTGGTGGATTATTAAAACGAATCTTTAATTGCCAAAAAGAAAGCAGAGATAGACAATCGATTTCTCCTTATTAATTTCGCACGAATTACACAGTTAGTGATTCTCAAGAATCTCCTCGAAAGCAGTAGACAATCAAGAAAACGTGTAATCTTTCTTCGTCACATCGGCGGATTCATCATTGGAAGTCGAGCAATCTCTCGATCGTAGACGTACCAAAAGAAAAAAACACGAGAAGAATTCAGCCAAGTCGAAGAAGACGCGAGCACAGCCGAGCACGAGCACGTCGAGGTGACTTATGATGGGCTGCAGACCGGCAGCTAAGTCGAAGGTGGTGGAAGGGTGCGGTCGCGGGCAGCTCGAGGCGGGTTTCGCGTCGCCGAGGTGTAACGAGGTGACGATCATCGAGCTTCCCACCGAGACGACGATCGTTCAGAAGCGAGAGGATCATCGTTCGGGTCCGAGCGGCGCAGCCGGGGCGGAGGAGGAAGAGGAGGAAGAGGAGGTTGGCAAGGAGCGAGATTACAGCTCAGATTGGGCGAAGTCGAGGCTCGAGTCGAGTTTCAACAGATAGCTGCCTGCCAAGCGAGGATGCAGAGGCTGCGCTCGACCTTCAAGAGGTCGCGCACCCCTACGGGAGCGGAAATGAAGTCGCAGTCGAGCCTCGAGGTGCCCAAGCAGGTGAGGTCCGCCTCCTTCGACGAGATCCAATTGGAGGTTAAGCGGCACGACGACGGGAGGGACGCCAGGTCGACCAGGACCACGTCCTCCTCGTCCTCCTCCTGCTCGCCTGCCAGGTCCCAGGACTCGTCCAGGGGTAGGCGATCCGCGACCCTGAGGGTGCCCCAACTGCAGAGCGGCCAACGATCGAAAAGCTTCGACGTGAGCGAGAGAGGTTACGGATCCTCGTCCAGCCAACAATCGTCCCTGGGAAGAGACGCCCGACTTCGCCCCGAGACCCCCACTATTCAAGTGTCGGGTTGCTACCACTGTGCCTGCGTGGAGGAGTACAAGAGTCTCAATCTGAGCAGGGACGAGGACGATCCTTCGTCGAGGGAGGAGCTCGACGACGACGACGCGGAGGTGGACGAGGGCGACGACACCTCGGGCGAGGACGATGAGGAGGACTCCGAGTTGGTGGACAGGAGCGAGGGTAGCCCCGAGATCAGGGTCACTTTGACCACGTTCACCGACAAGGAGCAGCAGCCCGATTCGCTGACACCCCCGCCCTCGCCGCCGCCTCTGTCGCCCACCCTGGTCCCGGAGATCGTTTCCGAGATGGTGCAGGAGGACACGTCGGACATCAGGGGCGGCCTATTTCCGTCCAGAGAACGGAGACGGTCGATCTCCTCGCCTAAACTCGCCCGCCAAGAGGCTCTCACCTCGTACCCCGTCGAGCTGCCTACCGTGGTCAGCTCGACGGAGGACGAGGAGAGAGCGGAAGAGGAGGAGGACGAGGAGGAGGAGTTGGGCCACGGAATCGGATCTGGGAAATGTAAGTTCGTCGTCAGGGATATCTTTCTTACTGTTCCGGAGTTGAAAAGGGATCGGGCCGCGTCCGTCGACTCTTGCTTCAACAATAAAAATGGGCACAGCGAGGACACCGACACGTTGACCGTCCCTCAACAAAGTATACGGTCGAAGAGCGTCGATATCGTTCTGCCTACCGAGGCGCAGACGAGATACACGGCATTGCTGCCCGGCACCGAGGCTCGACCTCCAAGAGGGTGGGTACGTCTGGTGAATGGAACAAGATCCCTTGTTCCCAATACTTTCAATTTTCTGAATGTTCCTCCACGACCATTTCAATTCCTGCTCGTATTCTGTTGTATCATCTGTATCGTGTTCCATCCCTTTCTTTCTCTCTCTTTTTTTTATACATGTTGTTCGTGCTTTTTGACTTGTTTCAGCTCTCTTATGTATGTATGTGTGTCTGTTTAATTGTTTTTCGTGGATGGTGCTGCAATCGTTGAAACTTTAATACGAGAACGATTCCAATACGTTTTGTCGAATGGCATCGAATGCATTTGTAACTCGGTATAATAGCGATTGTTGTTGTTTTCAAGCTTTGAGGAAAGGAATGACCCTCTCTAACGAGCATGCATTGATTACTTAAATGAGATGAGATCAATTTGTGCACGCGTTTGTGATTAATTGCAACGCATCCCTGTGATAAAAACACAACAAAGCTTCTTCGTACGATATGATACGTTTTCAATTCTAAAAAAAAAATCACTTTCGCATTATTCTTTATTATGGCCAATTTGCCAACGACTTTCAATCCTTGAACACACTCCACACGATTATTCGCCGGCAAAGTTGGAGAAGAAACGTGGGATTAAGAGAACAATTTTCAAGCCACTTTTAAGGGCCGTTTCACTGGGCTCATAGTTACATCATTTAAAGTTTTATTTTCTTTTCGAATTTAGCGATAAAACGGGAGAGATAAATCTTGATGAAACAAGGATAGGCTATTTTTATGCTACTTACGAAAATATAGAAATAAAAGGAAGTAATGGAAGGTTGGAACGAAAGAATTGGTTCATAAAATGCTTTCGTTTCCGCAGCTTTCCCTCCCTGTGCAGTTTACGCGCATGGTTCAATCGAAGGCAATTTAATTTTACCGCTGCCACGTTTACGAGTCCGATATCGGCGTCTTTTGTTGCTCCTCGAGCCAGCATTTTCTATTTCGGGAAGATTAAGACGTCAACGATTCGAGGGAGAGAGAAGTTGATTAGAACTCCAACGCGTTTAATTGAACTGTACAGACGTATAGCCCTCATTGTGGCCGCTGTAACTCGATAGATTGTTGAGCTTCTGAGGTCGAAGTTCAGGTCTTTTGGAACCCGTTCGAAAGTGGATAACGACATTTTTAGTAGGTTATCGTAAAAGCACGTACGTGGAAAAACTAAACTAAAGGATCCAATAATTTACATTGAATCGATTTAAATATCGCGAATAATAATATTTTTAGCGAATTATTCGTGTTATGTTCACATTTATTCATATTTGTCATATTTTTTTAATCTTTTTTTAAAATTGCATACGGTCAACGATATTCTCGATGCTAATCGATAATTTTGACGCTGTGTTATTTTCGTTCGTGAAACGTTCCCGCATTCGATTATTATTTCCAACTAAATTAAACTAAGTTCTTTGAAATTTCTTTGTCGTTCAAAACTTTCTTATATTCGAAGATAGTGTGAATAAATCGAGCCATATATGTGTTTCTCGTTAAAAACAAGAAGAAGCATAAAAATTGAATAATTGGTATACATGCAATAATAATAATAAGTAAAGAATATAACAATGAAAAATTTTTGAAGCTAGGAATAATATAATTTAACGTGTTACTCACGACTAATATTATGAAAAGAAGAAAAATAAATTGAAAATTGATTTTCTAATATTCAATTAATATTTTATTGGCTTCTTTCATAAATTTTTAACGTTTTACGTCGTATTATATAACTGTTCATCTGACTGTTTCTAGAAGCATTAAACACCGACTTTCACGATAGACCAATTACTTTTTTTTTTTAATATTTCAACGACATCGTAATAATAAGCAAGAAAGATGAAATTTTTACCGACTGTCTTACCATCTTTTTGTTTCGTTAGCATGTAATGTCTACTCTCTCTTTGCATATTGCAAAAACTACGTTCAGATTTGTTTTTAGGCATAGTGAGAATCAAACGTATTTACTTAATGTAAATTCTTTCTTACTGAGATATATTTGCAAATTTCAAGTATCTGATACTTCGATTTTTAGATATTGAATTGATTTAGTAATTGAAATGCGGATATTTATTCGAATTCATGATTTTTCATCAATATTATTAAAGAAAAGGGATATAAACAGAGATTTCGTTTATTAGAATATCTATTTATCGACTATTTTTATTTCCCAATTGAAATTTTTCATATCGAAAAATTATCATATCGATAAATTATTTATTGCACCAAATTCTTGACCAAAAAATTAGAACCATTCATAATTTTCAATATTTTTGGTATTTTTAATAAAATTTATATATAACAATAACCTAAATAATATTTAATAACAACTTTAACTATAATTTTTAATTAATAATTTATTTTCCCTCTACTTTGATTAGCACTGTATTGTTTTTATTTTTAAATGATTTTGCCAAATATCCAGTTTTTCCTTTAAAGTAATAATTTCCAAACATTTTCAACTGGATTTAATTGCCTGATATCATAATATACATATTATTAATATTTGTGAAATAAAGGGTGTCCCAAAATTAACGAAAGATTTGAATTAAATATAAAAGAGAATTTTTAAAATATTATTTTTAAAATATTGTATTGTATTTTCAATAATGAACTCTAAACTCTCAGCTGTCAAACTGTTCTTTTTTCAGGGTAGCCAACAATTTAATGCGAAAATGGCGGCAAATTCAAATCTTGCGTTAATTTTGGGACACTTTTTACATTAACAGTTGATAAAATTTGAAATTTAAATTTGTTTAATTTCTAAATTTTATTAAAAATTTGTTGCAAATTAATGTTAAGAATTAAAATATTACTGCATTGCGTCGAGGTTACAAATACATGTAAAAAAGAATTTAACTTTTCGAATTTGCAATTTTGCTTATCTTTTAAACCGATCTAGGCATCTAAAGAATAATCGAAACTCAAACTTGATGATGAATCGTTGATTTTCTCGAAGAGGATCTGTATCTCGTTAAATTAGTGTTATCGCGTCGAAAAACGCGATATGGAAATTACGTATAGTCGTAATTTGGGCAAAGTGGTGTTGTTCATGGATCGATCACGTTTTTTGGGATCACATTTTTTCCCCAATATCCTCCTTTTTTCTCTCTCTCTCTCTCTCCCCCATTCATCTTTCGCCCTCGTTACTCAATCCTCGTTTTCGCAACAAGAATATTAATTAAATTTTACGATTCAACAACGATGGATATCGTTTTAGGTAGCAGAGGCCATCCTTTTAGGTTGGCCAATTTTACGAAACATTGAATATATGAATGAAATTTTTGCATAAAATCGTATGTATTTTTTTTCTTTTTTTTCTTTTTTTTTAAATAAAACAATAATTTTATGCATATTGCGAAACTTTTTGTTCGTAAACGTAATAAAAATCATCGAGATAATATTTCACGTCTCGTAAACTCATTTGGGATGAATAATTATACAGTTTAATCTGATTTTTTGAGATTTGAGAATGAAAATAAAGTTGAATAATTATTATCGCTATTCTTATCAAGCATCCACGTTCCCTTGTTACATTTACTCACAACTATAAATCCGTTAACCCCTTCATTATGCACGATTTAAATACATAAATAGACGACCTCTTTGCATTGTTGCGAAAAATCATTGTTAGACCTTGTTATTTCAATGCTATGATAGAGATATTACCGAAGATATTATGTTTCTTTTTGAAACTTTGTTGAAATTGCGTTATACAGACTTTTTTTTTTTTTCTATGATAAACTGAAAGAAGCAGTAATAAAAATAGATATAATATATTTTTCACATCTTCTTTGATTTAAAATTGGAGATAGAAATATACAGATATATAATCACAAAAATTTTCACATTATTTATCTTATGAGGAAATATTTTTTACAAGAAAATTCTATTCTATTTTCTGGTTCCAATGAAAATATACATATATATATATGTTGAATAATGGATCATAGATGGAGTAATTTATTTTTTGGTACAAAAAATTTCTTTCACTGTGAGAAATCAATCCTCGAATTTTTATCATTTGTTGATGTTTCACGTACAATTTAATTTGGAAATTTTTTTATAATAAAATATTAAAAAACATGAATATTTTATAATTTAAAATTTTATTCCATTTCATATATATTACAAAGTTATAAAAAATATTTAAAAAAAACGAAAATAAAAATTTTATACTAATTTCAATTCCTCCAAGTGTTGTTTCAATAATGAAAAAATTATATAATATGTTGTAATCAATTACAATTCGTATTTATAATATTCCATATGAAACAGAATTAATATTCGTTTTGACAATTTCTTAATTAAATTCAAGATATAAGCACATCTCTGATTGACTATTCATTAATTATTCGTAACAAAAATAAATATTTTTTTACGATGTTTTTAAAAAATAATAAAAATAAATAAATAGTCAAAACAAGATCAAAATATTAAAAATTTATATTAAATTAATATTAAAAATTGCATCAATTTCAAAAAAATAACAATCATCTCTCTCTCTCTCGTCACAAGATTTCCCTGGTTAGATAAACGTAGTGAATTTATCTTAGCGCATAGTTTTATATTTTTCTTATCGATCAAGTTATTTCCACTCGTTAGATCTATTATTAACCAATTTTTCAATGGCTCGATAAGAAGTGGATAGGATCTTTCTTCGTAAGTTTAATCAATTTAATCAGAGTCAATCGTATCGGAAGTTATCCTCTCATCGTGTTTCTAGAGGCAGAGATTAAATTTCATCGAGCTTCCTTCCACGGAACTTTATCGTTTCACCGATTTTAATTCAAACGAGGCAGCCAACTTTTCAAAAGTTGAAGGAACTATCTCTCGGGATCGAAAGTCGTATCGTATTGAGAAAGAGAGAGAGGAAGAGAGTGTTTCGTTATATCGAAATTCGAGTAGATCTTTCACTATCAACTATCGTTGATGGACGAAATCAACTGCTTCGTTTCGATGAGCTTCGCCGAATGAATGAATTATAGGACGAATAAATATTTACACGAATGATTTATGTTGTTTAATTTCTAACGTTTAAGCGTTCTCTCGCTCGTTTAACGTCGAATCTACTTACTTAAACGATGCTTTTCTAATATCTCTCAATATTTAAAAGGGGAAAGAACACTTATTTAGAAAGGAAAGCAAGAAAAAAAAAGCTTTGAAAAGAAAAACGACTAAAAATGGTAATATTTTTAGAAAATTTGATTTTCTCTCTTATAACAGAGTTTTAAAATCTCTAATAGAATATTATACATAAGAATTATAAATCCTATGGATATTATTTTGAGAAATTCATATTTATATTTAAATCTGTATTTAAGAAAAGAATAACTTTCCTTTTATATTTTTACATTCTCGATTTTCAATGTTTGATTTGCTTCAATTTGTAATTAGTATATAATATAACTTAAAATATAAAATTAATTTAATATTTTATGGAAGCTATAGTTTTCAATATATTGTTCAATAAAAGAATTAGAATTAGCTTATTTTTAATCGAGCTATCTCTCTTTTTTTTTTTATTAAACGAGAATTTTGGAGTATGACAAAAAAATGGGGATATAAAATTTTACTTATACCAAACTTTGACATTAATATCGATTTTCAAAAATCGTCAGAGAAAGCCATCGTTACAAGTTTTAATCAAGATCTAAAATCGTATTGAACGTGGTTAACGTTACAATCCCACCATTATCAAACAAAGTACACATCATCATGGTTAAATACATATTTTATCACGTTGGCAAATAAACGTACCTATATTTCCCAAATAATCGAGCGCTGCAGGTAACCAATAACACCGCGGGCATTAACATCTCCCGGCTCTTGATTTACGATTTCCTCTTCGTTATTTATCGATCGCGAGAACCTCGTTTTCGGCTCTCCTCATTTCATCGATCGAGAAATGGAATTAGGCTGCGATTGAAACGGAACACTTTTCTTCAACGAGTTTTCTCTGAGCAGAGGCGGAATGCAACGGCAGTTTCACACCCCCGCGATCCACCTATTTCTGGCCCCTTCTCGGATAACGAACATTCCCAATCGAATTACGGATGGAGGGAATTAGCCGGATACGCGATACTCCTGCACGAAAAGTGCCGTTCCTCCACCTTGAAAAAACGGTCGTCCTTGCAATTAGAAAGGCGTCCAACCGTTCGAGAAACGGTTTAAACCTCGCTCGTTCCAATAGCGATTCGTTAATCTTTGCACTCTAATTTAGCAACAATTCGTTTGCAAAAAGGATCTAAAAAGAGGGTCTCAATAAAATAGTGTGTGTAACAAATATTTTTTCATTTATATTAATTAATTAGTATGCTAGTAAATAAATAAATTATATATTCAACCAATATATTTGACCTGAATTTTTCAAAGTATAAAATTTTTTAAAACATTCTCTTGGACTAGATTTGTTGTTTCTTTTCTTCCCTCTTTGATCTTCCGATTGGAATACAATCCTTTGTGTTTTTTACAAGGAAAAATAAAATGAATTTTCCCATCATCTAAACGTTGGATAGTTAATCATCTGACAATCGGCCAGGTTTTTGTATAGGAGGACAAAAGCCTTTGACTTAGACTTATCAAATAATTGTTCTCTAAATCGTCTTCCAATAAATTTAAGTTCATTGTCTATTTGAGTCTTGTATTCAAAGTCACTACTTTCATACTCATTGGTTACTGTTTGTTTTCTTTTTATTTTTATATTATTTAGCGCATAAAATAAACAAAATAACGTAATGGTTTAATTAATAACACTGACATGCTTTTATGTAAACAAAATCACAAAAAATCTGTAGCACATTCATTGAAGACAGTTCTACGAATGACTATTTTGATTCTATAATAATAATAATAATAATTTAAAATTGTAAAAATAGCAAAATATGACAAATTAGTCTTTATTTAAGTATTACAAAATATTTGAAAGAAAAAGAAAATATTTTAAATTATTCTAGAAGCTGCGTTGTGTAATACTGACATTGGAGTTGGTGTAAGAAATGAGACATATGAGTTATTAATCTTAAAAATTGAAAATATAATGATATTATAGAATGTATGTTTAACTTTATTAATACATGAAGATTGTATATTTCTATTTCTGTCAGATGACTAATGGTAGTTAATAAATCGTGTACTTTGTACATTTCTCATTAAGAAGACAGAAAGATAAAAATTGAAAAATTGATTAAGCACATAATGTATGAATTGTAACAGGGTAATAACAATGAGCGAAGAATTTTGAAAAAAAGTTGTTAAACGAAGCCAAATTTTTTTGTTTCTTTAATATTTATTGTTTGTGATTAAAAATTGAATAACATCACAATTGTTTTTTGCGTCACAAAAATATTATTGTATACTTTAAAAATGTAAAAGAATTCAATTTACTGCTTTGTTATTATTTATCAAGAAATTCGTTTATTTATTCCTTTTAGATTTTTTTAATCCAAATTTTTGAACGGAAAGATTGAAAACACGTTAAAAATAAGGAGAAACGTATTGATGAATGAGAAAATTGATTTTGAAAGTTTCTCGAAATTTTTCTTGGGGAAAAAGATTGCTTGGATTGTTTTAAAGTTCATGATTTATTCCTGAAGTGCCGATGAAATCACTGACAATCTTCGTAAAATATCATGGTTAAATTTCTGAAAAATATTAAAAAGTCGTGAATTTTCGCTGATCGATTTTTAAATTATTCATAAAAGTGTTCATTAATTACTGAGATAATTGAGTGAAAGTGATATCTATATCTTATACGGAAAATACCTTAATGATCCTATTATTAATTGAACAATATTTCAACAGATTAATAAGTTTTTCGACAAATAAGATTTTAAAATTTATCAAAATTAACATTTTCTTTTTAATGCTTTATAACTATTATATCTTATAAAAATTATTAATATACGTTTATTTAATTTATTATACAAGAAAATGAAAAATAATATTAAAAAATGTATATAAACTCATTGATAAAATTTAAGATAGAAATTAATTAATTTATAAATTGCATTATATTTGTTCATTATATAACTTATCTTCCTATGTTATTTTTATTTTCAATCTATCCACCTCAGAAGATGAGAAATATAAATAAATTTACATAATTAGTTTGTTTTTTAATTTGTCAGTAAGAGTACTTATAAATTTTATGATTTTTAAATTTTATTTTGATACTCACAATATATTATATTGTTACAATATTAGTCACAATGTTATTTTGATATTATTTTGCTACTTACATAGTTACTGTTACATAGTTATAAGTTACTTATTTGTTAGAATTGTGCTATTGTATTTTATTACCATAAATTATATTCATTCTATCATTATCATTATCATTATTATATCATTAACCCATTTAATTTTTTTTTTACCTAACAATTCCTTAATTCATTACAAAAAAGGATCTAAAAAAAGGATCTCAATGAAATATTGTGAGCCTAGCCTAGGAGTCTTATTGATATTATCATGTTGTTACAATGATATCAAGAATTTATTGCACTTATTAATTATAATTTATTAAATCAAAGAAGGAGATTGCATATCATTTTTACTCTTATGAATAAATAAAATTCTGAAATTGAAGCATAAAAGAATTGAGTAATACTTTTACATTATTTTTTATTTAATTCAAATAATTATTGAAAAAAAAAAAAAGAAAAATCTTGCCTCAGTGTAAAATTGTGTCGTATAAAGTGTGTTACAGCAAAGCTTTTCTCAATTCTCTAATCGAATTAAAGCGAGTATTAAATCGTGTTGCGAAACCATCGTGTTATATTGGCTGTACTTTATCCAATAATTTATTTCATTGATCATTATTTATCATTTTTATTTATTTATTAACAATTGATCCTCTTTCAATAGAAGGGATACACTTTGAACTCGAAAGTCAATTACGAATGCAATTACTAGTTTACAGAAGCTTTTGTAGATTTATTTTTTCATTTTGCGCACGGTTTAATTAACTTACGATTCATACATGGATTAATTGGCCAGAGTTAATAATAATTTATTATTATTCTAATATTTTTTTATACGCTGTTGCGTAACATGAAAAAAATATTTGTCTTCTGAATATTCGATTAAAATAGTGTATCGATGATCAATTATCTTCCACATTCGTCCCACGTTCTTCAAAACGTGTTACGAATTTCTCATTATTTTACGATATTTTTCTGATGTAAATTCTGATTAAAAAAAAAAAAAAGACACGAAGTCAAGAATTGTAAACGAAAATAACGAATTTATCTCGAAATTTTGAAAATTTATTTGTATGATGATATTTGAATGATATTTATCACGTGTAAATATTAAATATTAAAATTCGAATAAACGTATTTTTCATTGTCGAATGGGATAAAAGAAAAATTAATTAAACGAAGATACAAGATTAAAGATTATATAATAATTTTATAGGGAAGAGAGCTTTAAAGTGAGAATTTCCATTCCGACGAAACAAATTTTATTGCATATAATATTCATTAATTTTAATGTTCTACGTATCCATAGAATCCCATTTAAATCTTTCGGCGCAATTATCCCACGAATTATTCGTTAATCTTTCAAGTAAAATTGATTTTGTTTCGAGAGAATGATCATTCCATGAATTATTTAATATTCGCTATATTAATAATTTTTTAATTCATCCTATGTGTATACTAAAAAAAAGATACATATCCTTTCTTTGCTCTGACGAACGATATTTCGATTCGAAAACAAAAAAAAAAAAAAAAAAAAAAAATGACAAATTGCAGCAAAGAAATATCATATTCAAATCACATCTCGGGTTGAACCTGTTGATAAAGATTCGATGTGTTTCGCCTCGATCTGGACGACAGATTTGATAAATGGGAATTCTTCTTCTGGCCTAAGGATCGACTTTTGAATATTGAGAGGTCTCTAAAGGACCGTGTAGACACGAGCATATAGGGGTCTATTGGTAAATGAAATTTTCAGGCTCGGTATTACGGTCGCGTATCCTCGAGGGGATGCTTGTGAATCTTTAATGACCGCAAAGCGTTCATTATTAAAGGACTAATTCTACACAGCGCATCGTCCCGCAGCCGAGTCTCGTTATATTTAGAATTTATGCCGTACAACTACTATATACTCTTCTTTACCTTTTTTTGTTTTTGGTTTCTTTTTTTTTTTTTGGTGGATGATTCATCATTCTCGCGCCACAACCGAAAATATAATCTAAAATTTATCGAGAGTGTATTAATCATTGCTACGTTTATAAATTTATCTAATTGTGTTTGAAAAAAAAGAAAGAATGTTAGAAGGAAAAATTTTAGTAAGTAATTTTGATAATTTTTAAAAATACGTTTCAAGGAAGGGGAAAGAAAAGTAAGAAAATAATTTATTGTAATAGAAATTCGTTTTATCTCTGAAAGTAACAAATTAAATTGTTTTCATCTGATAAAGCTTGTTCGAATTTAAACAAATTTTATTTCAGATAATTATCGATTCAATTGTGCAACATATCAATGTATAATAAAAATGAATTATCAAAAAGAAATTCCAGATCTGTAAATCTTTTTGATATAAATAAAGTGGATGATAATGGAAAGAAGATGAATGAAAATATTTTCATTCATAAATGATTAAGAAAAATTTGGAAAAGATTATATATAATTGTAATAGATAATTTTTAGTTATCATACTTGATACTTGTTATAGCTGATAAATTTGATATGATGTATTTTGGTATAATAGGTTATACACTGTAGATTCATAACAGATAGATAATAGTTCCTGAACTTAGCGTGTAGAATAGTGATTACTGAATTAATAATTCCTTCTTTGATTGCATAGATGCTTGTAGAATAGATATACGTACACTATACTCTATCTACTTATAATCAATCTTTAATCAAGATTGAGATTATCCTTGAGATTGAGATATCGGAATTATTAGAAATTAATAATTCTAATTTATTTAATTTCTAAATGAACCATCTAAGAAACCGATTTTTCTGTTTTGAAATTAAATCAAGATCGGCTTTATTTGTGATTACCTTATTTTTTTTTATTTTTAAATGATTTTTCTGTGTAAAATTTAATTAATTCGTTCGAAGAAATAGAAATCGATAATTGTTGAGATAATATTTACTCATATTTTTACAGTCATTTTTTTAAATTAAATTCTTTATACATGCAAAGGATTTTGTATATATATTATGATATATTATTCTATTAAAAAAATTACTAGAATCAACGAAATTCAATGTTTCAATCTTTTTTTTTTTTTTTTTTAATTAATAATATCTCCTTCTGAATATATATATATATTTATTCCAGTAAAATTTCTATTGCAATTTCTATCTTGATGGATATTCTCGTGAAACTTTTTTCAGTCAGCGTCTGTTTTATGGTTTCAACATCCACATGTCTTTTTCATCCATTTGTGAATTTGTTGCTTTGTAACAATTCCTTTTTTCTCATGAATTTCAGAACAAATTTCATATTAATGGATTACCTTTAAAAAAAGATCACAAAAAACATTTTTCAAGAAATGAAAAGTGATCGAAAGAAACTCATCGTAGATTTGCAAAATATTTATACATGAAACTATAAACTTCATTCTTCGTATGTTCGTCACAGTTAAGATGACGCAAAAAGACCATTCTACGACTTTTTTGAACAGAGTAGAGAATATTCCAAAACGAAATTTCTCTTTGGAATTATAATTAAATTTCTCTTTTGTATAAAAATTATTCATAACAACATTTCAAATATTCAATTGTTAAACATCTTTTCTCTATTGGAATTCATTGAAAATAATTAAATCGATGGACGTTTATTAAGCTGATTATGATAAATTATTTTATACCAATTGTCCTGATTTCCTGTGTAATAATCATAATATAATAATTTTGAAAATTGTTCGTTTTCATTCATAAACAGCTTAATTAAAACTGTTCCCATGTTTTCGTTACTAATTGCTATCGCTCTGATAATAATTATGCCGCACTCCTCAATCATTTTCAAACTCGACCACTTATAAATTCATCGTGGATTCGATTAACGATCGTATTAATCGAGATTAAGATTTAATTGGTTTAAATTCTCGTTGATAAATCTTTCTTTTTTTTCAATTTTCTTTAATCCTTTAAATTAGAATGGGCTAAAAATCGTGAAATCATAGCATAAAATATACCGTGATTTTAATACTTCAAAATTCAAATTGCAAATTATTTTTATTTCGATTAATACGATATAGGATTATGAAATGATCTTTTATTGAAATATATCCACGTACAATGATTCTTAATAATTTTACTAGAAAATTTATATTTACTTTGAAAAATATGAAATTTTTTTGTGTATAAAGTATATAAAATATATGTAGAATAATTTATTTTTATGGAAAATTTTGTTGAAAATGAATTCTTAAATTTTTACCATTTTTTTCATACAAATTTATGCTCTATACAAATTTTATAATTAGAAATATTTTTTATAACAGGTTAATATTAGTATTTTTTTCTTAAAAAAAAATTATATTTAAGAAACAAAAATAATTTCTAAAAACATTAAAGATTGATTTTATTCTCTCGAAGTAGTATTCCATTGATAAAATGATTATACAATTCATTAAAATCTATATTTGATTTTTCATATTATAAAGAATGGAATTATAATCTATCTTCATAACTTATTGATTATTTTTGATTGATTGTAATATATGTAATTACATTGATCAAAAATTTAAAAATGAAATCATTTTAATCATTTTGCTAGTATAAAAATAAAAAAAATATATTTGTATAAAATCTGTGAAAATAATTATAATTATTTTTGATATTTATGACATTATTTTTTTTAAATTAGTAGCAAAAATAATAAAAAATTTGATACAATTGAGATATAAATAATTCCAAATTTTTAGTCGATAATGTACGTTTAATAATGGCGAAACAAACATGAAATAATAATAAATAATAGGATAAGACAATAAAACGAATGTTTTTGGTATACTTTCATGAGAAAAACAAATATGAATTACTATTTATAAAATTTCCACACACGATGCTTAATGGCAGGAGAAAACAGAAAGAACGAAAGAACAATGGACGAACTGTTATTATTGAAACAATTCTCTCAATTTTTCATCGCAAAATCGCCAACATTGGTCACATCTCCAACAATATTTTTATTAAATACAAATTCATAACATGTGTTAAGGAAATACAATTATGAATAAAAACTGTTGTTTTATGAAAATTGTGATTATAATTTATATACAATTTCAATCATAACGATTGAATTATTACACAAGCTGAATAATTTAGTAATAATAAAATGTGATATTTTTTTTTTTTATATTAACAATGTACAAAAAATTAAAAAAAATTTTGATATAAATGTTTTACAGTTTTACGTGTATTATTAAAAGTATAAAGAACAAATGGCAATGAAAGAATAAAACAATTAATCATAGTATATATAAATAACACATTTTTAATGTATAATTTATATTTTCCTCAATCTTTTAAGTTTGAAATGCAAAACTCAATATGAAACTTTATAATAAGCTTAATAACTTTATAATAATATAAAAAATGAAGTTACCATTTGTTTATGCGATAATAGATTATCACAAATGCATGAAATTATAAATAATGTGAGTCAGACAATAATGATAAGAAAGAAGATAAAAAAGAAATATGCTTGTGCTTTCGATTCAAATAATAAACTATTATTTATTTCTAATAGGGATGTATGTAACGTTTCGTGATATATTCGTTCAAAAATAGTAAAAAAAACAACGATTTAAGAAATAAAAATAAAAGCTAGCGAATAGATAATTTATTTTTTTTTAAATATTTATTCAAAACTATAAAAAACAAACATGTTCACTTTGATAAAAATATAAAATTAGAAAAAGAGTTTATTAATATTTATGAAAAATGAACTGTGAATAATTAGAACTATGATAGTCTAATGAGATAAACATAAAATTTAAAATTTAAATTAGATGGAAAATTCTGGAGATAGGAAATTCTCACTAGATTTTATTAATAGAAATGAGTTATAAGTAAAATAAATTATGAAATTCGAAGACAGATCATTACATGTTGGAATTATTGTACAATTTTGATCATACAAATGTCTTGGTACTTCAATAAAAATTGAATAAATTGTATAAAAGGAATAACATTTAAATATCTTACAAAATAATTTTAAATTGTTAATTTCATTATAATGAAGTTATAATTTTTCAGCAAGACACAGTGGAAATAATAAAAAAATTAGCTTTACAATCAAAATTTAATGGCCAATATAAAAATGTAGTATTGATATTAATTTAATTGAAAATTTATGAATAATGAATAATAATTAAAAAAAGATTATATAAAAATATATAGAAATAAAAAATTTGATATAAATGTCATATAATATAGATAACATGAACAACAATGAATAAAATATAGATAACATTTATCGAGAATTTCTCTTATCGAGAAATTGTAGTATTTTTGATAAGTTTAAATCTAGAAAAATTATTGTGATTATTTATTTATTTATTTATCATTTATTTTGTACACGATCAAGTACTAATCTACTCAAAAGAAAATTTTTCTGTAACTAGAGATTTTTAAAAAAGAAAATAGATTAATCTGATTTTATATTTTCAAATAAAAAAAATAATAATTTATTTATAAAAGTTTTGTATTATATAAATTTATTATTCAATGTCTTTTTTTATATTTAATGTTCTTATTCATTTTAACAAAATTTAAATAAATTAAATACAAATAAATGTTAAATTAAAGTTTTCTTGTATTTTTAATAAATACTATCAATATTATTTTAAATTAAAACAGAATTAAAAAATACATTTTAAAAATTCTCGAGAAATATAATTTGATTTTTTAAAAAATTAGGAATATTAATATCTCCTAGATTATGACCATTGAGAAAGAATAAAGAAAAATAAAATAATTATATAATTTATTTTTAAAATATTTTGTAAATTAATAATATAAATGAAAATAAAGCGTTATATTTTATTTATTAAATTAAGCTTGTAATTATAATAATCCAATCTTTATACAATAATAAAAATTATTACTTATAATCATATTTTTTTTAAAGACAAGCTTTGAATAATTTCATTCTAGGCAACATGTGATTAAACTGATATATTCTATTGTTCTTAAAGATGAAAGTACGAAAGAAATTCTTCCGTTCCAAGATTCACGTAGACATTTTTTCCTTACATCAGAAAATTTAATTAAGATATTTATGAGGCGTACAATTTCAAGTATTGTTGCCATTTCTAGAGAATTTTTATTTTTACATATCTTAAAAATGCAATTTATAAAAACATTATTAATAGAATCGAAAAACTTTAATAATGAAAATTGGATATTTAAATATACAATTCTTTAAATAAGTTTTAAATTAAACATTCCCCAAAATCTCATCATTATCGATATAAATATCTATATTCGAAAAAAGGAATTAATTTTTCAATTTACATTTAGTCTACATTTATCTCGATACCTCGTGTATATATGTATCCTTTACAGATACACATACGTTTATTTTTCATGGAAAAATCGTTCCATTTTTCATTAACTTCGTTTAATAGATATTATAAAACCGTTTTGTCGTCCCTTCTCGAAAGATCGTATCGTTAATATTCATTCGTATTCTATTATAACAAGAAAGAAAGATAAAAGTACACTTTGATCCGCCTCCCGTACAATAGAAATTCACAACATCTGTTCAAGGGTTAATCCTTCCATGCTATAGCAAAGCCCTCGACGAAAACGAACAAGAAAAACGTCATTGTACCCTTCTCTCTCTCTCTCTCTCTCTCCCTCTTTCTTTGATCCCACAAAGAGATCCCGCAAATACCGAGGGATACGGTGGAGTACACATCAGTCGGACACGATCGGACCGAGTAATTTCCTCTCGCTTGACGTATAAACGAGACCTGTGCATTTCTCGAAAACATTTCGACTTTTCAAAAGGATTCGATACGCAACAGATATCTACACCCGTCTACAGTTTACGAAAGAGGAGGAGGGGGAGGGAGGGGGAGGGAGAGAAGGAGGTGGAGGGGGGGTGAAACTACGTCATTTCGCGCTCCCATCTTTCCGTCCCGTTCTCTTTGACCCAGATATCCGGCAATTTCCGCGGACTAATTATGCAGAAAGCAACTGTGCACGAGAGGCGGCTTTGCGCGAACGCGGCCTAAAATTTTTACACATAATCGTTTCCAAAAAAAAAAGAGAGAGAAAAAAGAAAAAGAAAAAAAGAAAGAAAGAGAGAAAGAAAGAAAAAGGAATCCGAGGGTGACTTTTAGTCATTAAAGTTGCACGCTGTGACGCGCATTATGCCAGGGGGTCGTGCCACTGAAACATTAAACTGTCCTTCAATTTTTCACGACTGCCAACGACACGGTATTAACCTCGGTTCTTTTTTTTTTTCTTTTTTCCTTTTTTTTTTAATGTATCGTTTTATGTCGAGCACGTCGCACGTCGAAGACTTGCGTCGTATCGCAAGGAGGAGTTAATATCGGTTGATTTCGAAATTCGCTTCTGTTGTTTATAGAACGTCCATTATTCGAACCAATAGAGAGAGAGAGAGAGAGAAAGAGAGAGAAGACGGGTTAGGTTAGGTTAGGTTATGTCTTGTCACCGAGCTAGAAAAAATATATCGGTTAATTTCGAAATTCGTTCTTGTTGTTGTTTATACGATAGACCGTCCATTATCTGAACTAATAAAGAAACAAAATCTTTCGGATAAGGTTAGGTTAAGTTATTATTTCGGATAATGGGATTTCTTGATGTAAGGATTCGGATGCGAAGGACAGTTTGTATCATGAAATTAGGTTTCTTAATTAACAAATTTTTTTTAATAGTATATATATATGCAATGATTTATGATAAAAATGAGAGCAGAGAAATTCTAAGGTTCGAAATCGATAATGAAGGAAAATCAAATTGATCGAGAAGTTTCGTTTTCGAGTAAATTAAAAAATTTGAAAATTGTACAAATTAAATTAGCTAATTTTTTAGGATATAAATTTGTTTCTTTTTTTTTTCTTTAAAAATTGGAAAATTCATTTTTGATTTAATATTTTTTTTTTCAAAAATCAGGATTTGAACGTTCATGTAGAATAATCAATTTGTTAGTATATTTATATTAAAAAATTAGTTAATTTTTAATTTATATTTGAAAAATCGTCGAAATAATAATTTAAAATAATTTAAATTTTATATTTTTATTTTATTTTCTCTAATCTCACTTATACCATTTATTATCACTTTGTATAAAGAAATCTATGCATCTTATGATTAATTTTTCATTTCACTCTTCTTTTTTTTAATGCAATCCAATAATTTAATTGATTTTCCGATATTATCTTTATCAATGTTATAAAAGATCCATCGTTTTTTAATTTCTTCAATATTTTCGATCCTGTTTCAATAATTTCATTATATTGTTTACAAGTGAATAGTATGTGTCCAACGTCAATTTCAAATTAAATTTTATTTACATGTTTGTATTTGTTATGAGTAAAGATAGTGTGCAGTTTAAAGTATTCGAATAATGGAAATTCTATCGTACAAACGGATTGTGTTAAATTTAAAAAAAGTGTGTGAACGATGGAAAGAATCAAAATGGCGAATCGAATTTGGAATTTTCACTTATTTTCTATCAGGTTCCATTATTATCCTATTATAACATATTTATTCATTATAATATAATTATGTTATATTATACACCATATTTGGATGATTATTTGGTTATGTATTTCAAATCCAATCATTCTATCACAAAGAAAAAAATTTTGTTTACTTTGGATATGAACGATGTAAAGAATGGACAATTATTCAAATATTCTATAAATAGTATAGAATAATTGAAAAAATTATGTAAAAATAAATCATGGAATATTTGCTTTTTGAATGTTAAATTAAATTATTTTATATGCAAATAGAAATAAGGTTTTTCGCTTTTGAAGGATTGGAAATCAATCGAAAATGAATGAGAAAAGAGATAAAGAGACTAATGTTAATTTTATTTTATAAAGGAAGGTACGTGATGGATTGGAAAAAATTTTATTCAAATTTATCGTTCTTCATCAAACAAATTCCACGTTTTAAAATGCTCTCTCACTCGACACGTATACAATTAATGCTCGTATAATTTAATTTCCAAACAGAGTGGCGATCTCGAAAAAAGTTAAAAAATAGAAAGTTACCATTTTTATCAAATATTCGAAGGATAACAAAGTATATCGTACGATACGAATAAAATATTTATATATCTGTTACAAATTTTTAATATATTTTATTTCTCCAAACCTTTGATTCAGAAAGTAAAACGTTATTCTCGTTCACTATATATTAATTAAAAAAAAAAAGCATTTTCATGCGTGATAAGGATCGCCCTCATGCCTGTATTTAATTAATTACAAAAAAAAGGAGATCGCGTCTCGAAAAAGAAAAAAAAAAAAAATTGAAAAAATAAAACCAAACCAAACCGTACCAAACGCACGTGTATTCTAATTAGAAAAGCGATATTAATCGTCGCTCTGTATGATGATGCATGATGAAATCGATAAAAACCCGCTTACTTCAGTGCAGTCTAACCGTTGTGACTCGTGAATCGATGTGTTATGACAGGTCAACTGTGCAGTTTGTTACGTTAATTCCTCCGTAGAACGATGAACAAATCTTATCCCAAAATACGATGCAATTCCATTTATCCATATCAATCATCGATGTAAATTCGAGGTTCCTACGAGAATCCCTATTATCTTTTTTTCCCCCAAATCCCTTCTTAACGTACACGTACACATTGTCCGCGAATCCATAATGGAATTTCTGTAGAGGAATTAACGTCGACTGCAACAGCACGCCGAGAATATCGAAGTGTCACTTCGTAATCGAGTGTCTTGCACGTTTCAGAGGGAGAGAGGAGGGTGGAACGAGTGGTGGTCACCGTGAACCCCGATCAACGCCCGATTGGGGTACTGGTGCACTTAATGGAGAACATCTTTGGGTACCGACCTCAGCTTCCGGTGACTTCTGTTACGTCAACGACTGTTCGGTGAGTGCCACAAAGCAAATACAAAATTTCGAAGATTTGGGGGTGGGTAGAAAAGATTTGGGGTTATGTTTAGAATTACTCTGCGGATGTAACTTGGTTAATATTTTGCCTTTGGACGGGAAAAAATTATTTATTTATAAAAAAAATCTTCTCTCCGTTTTCTTTTCGGTTAAAAAGTTTTTTAAATCTTGTGAAGATTCGTGCAATTTTTTATTTTTATCGTGTAGAACACACGGTAATGTAATTAAAATTGCCAAGTTTTTCTTTTTTTCGTTGTTTGTTTATAATTCTTCGAATATTGAATCACGTTGATGTTATTTCGTGCACACGATGGAACGTGCGCGTCTTTGATGTGAAGTTGATACGTGGTGTTTCCTAGTATAGTTATCCGAGTTGTAACACGTCAAAAGATTTCAAAGAAGTATGAAATTTCATCTGGGCTCTAAGAATATTTAATTCATAACAGTTGTTTTAATGTAAGTTGTATTAAGAAATAATAATTGATCAGATTATGAAGAATTAAAGTAATTTTAAATTGAAATATATATGTATATGTAAAAATTTATCTGTATACGTAAAAATATCTAGTTCTTTATTAGGCACATATATTGAATCTTTTAATTTTTATTTATATCAAACGTTTGTCAAACAACGATTGTTGAAAATTTTTTAAAAAATCTAGCAAATTGAATCTTCTTGTCTAATATACAGTGAAAAAGTCTGTATTAATTAAATAGAATATTTATAACTCAATTTAAAGATCAATTTAGTCGATAACTGTACAAATTGGATTTAAAAATCCTGACAATTTAATCGTATTACATATTTCTTTACATGGACATGTTGTTTCATTTTTAAATCATTATATCTATATAGAATTAAAAATTATTAATATATAAATGATATATAACAAATTATTGATACAGAAATAAAATCGATCAAACTGTGACGAAACGTTCAATTGCAAACGTTTCTGTTCTGCGAATTATTTCATTAAACGAAAATTATTTGCTGTCGACGAAAATAGGATAGATGGATCATGACCCATTATTGATAAATAGATTCCCTCGTGATATTCATACAGGCGTGTAATAATAATAATAATAATAATAAATAGTATCATCAAACTAAACTCCATCAATTCCAGAAGACTAATTATAATAATTTAATTCGATTAATTCTTCAAAAAATAATTCCACTTAGAAGAATCTTTTTTTGTAATTATATTTACTAACAAAAGTTGATTCATACAAAGCAATTTAAAATATAGAATTATAAATATAATCCATTATTTTAAGAATAAGTATAAAAATATAATTTTTTTTTTTTTGCATTTTTACATGTTGAAATATTTAAATATTTAGATAAGAATTAATTTATGAGATTGTAATAATAACGAACGAGAGAAAGAAGATAATAAAGAAAATGAGAATGTGTTTTATCTGATTATAGACTCGTTAGTAAAGCTACCTAGAATGTTCATCGCCGAGGCAATCCTCGATATTATGCGCGAAAATTAGTTTTTAGTACTTGTAAAGTCTTCTCTTAATCATTCCTAAGTCCCGGAATACCGTGTCTAATTCTGTTTTTAGAAAGTTCAGCAGAGAACTTTACTTCCACCATTTTAACAAAATGAAGTTATTTTTGATGGAAGAAAAACGAATAGTTTCATCAGTCGATATTCAGCTCTTTCCAAAAAAGAAAATATATTACTCTAGAAATTTTCTATAATTAGAGAATTTTATCTCATTAATGTATAATGATTCGTGTTAAATATATACGTATAATACTAATAGTAATTCCGCATTTAGTGATCCCTAAAATTCTTTAGGATCCCTAGGATCTTTATCAAAAATATATTTCTTGATATAACGTTCGATATTTTAATAGAATCGTTTTTTAAAATATTATTATTACAAATTTTCAATAATAAATAATAATTCGTACTAATATAAAACATAAAATATAAAAACAACAAAATGTGATTTCATATTGCTTTAGATTTTGAATCGTTTTATTTTTTTTTTTTAAATATTGGAACAATTGGATATTTTTCTAAAAATATAAAATTATTGTCGCCATACGAAAAAAATAAAGAACACGTTAGAGGTTATGTATCTCTACACGCATCACTTTGGCAATGAGCGTAGGAAAGACACGCATAATTAACGTTACATCACGATTATTCGTGACATAGATCTACATAGTTTTCATTTATGCGATGTCTTCCATTTGCGAGTTATTACGATGATATTAAGAGAGAGAGAAAAAAGAGGAGGCTTACGTAACGAGAAGCAAGGTCACTTTGTCCACACACCTTCTATTCCGTTCTAAAACGGAATGAATCGTTCGTATTTGAAGAGAAAATTAGCTATCAATGGATGATTAATATGTAATATCCTAATGTTGGCAATTCGAGTGACGAATCAACATGTTTTTTTTTTTTCAATATGTTGAATCAATAGTTATTTCGTTTCTTTAAAATAAATATTTATATCGAATTAATGTAATATTAAACCAAATTTCGATTATAATCATGTAATAATCAAGTTTTCTTCTCTTAAAATATGTGTGTTAAATATCTCTTCCTTCATAAAAAATGATAGGCACTAGCTAATTAAAAGAAGGAATGTTTAATAGCAAGATTGAATTTATTGTTATTATTATTATTGTTACGTATTATTTATTTTTATATATTAATTTATCGTTACGTTTCAATCACATAAATATTTCAACAAAGAACTTGTTAAGAATAAATTATATTGAAACGCAACGCAATTAAAAAAAAAACTTATATAATTCAGTAGCTGTCTTTGATTCTTCGTTATTGATTTCCCTGTTCAGTTATACGCGATTAAGATAAAAATGCAATAAATTTCAATTGAAATATCGCGACTGTGATTGTTTTATAATAATAAAGAATCATAAATATTTATGTATACACAAGAAGAGACATTTTTGTAGCTTTCATAATAAATTGTTTCTTTTATGAACGAACATAGTTCACGAGATTCGCAAAAACTTTTAATGATAAATGTTTTTGGAAAAAATTTCTAAAATTTTTGTTAAAACTTTTATACCGTAATCAAAATTGTTACTTCATTCCATTCGGGACTTTTCGAGAAAGTTTTTTACGAATCATTTCATTTTCCTTGTGCACATAATGTTCTTGACTTGATTCTCAGTTTTTGCAATCTATAATTAGGAATAGTAAATTGCAAAAATAATTAAATTAGTTAAATGCCTGAGAAATATAGCAATTAAAACTGGATAAGTAAAAAAGAAAAGTTTATATATTTAAAAACTGAAATTTTTAAAAATAAAATATTGTTTAACAAAATGAAATTCAAGAATTCACTATTACTTGTTATAATGATAATTTTACATTTAATATGCATTTAATTAATACAAAATTAATATCATCCCAATAATAATAATAATTAAACATTGATTATCAGATTCTCGAATGTAATATGGAAATTTTTACAAATCCATTGTCAATAATTGTTCTTATTATCCGTTTCTTGTTGTTTCTGCATAAAAACAAGTTGAAAGTGATAGTGAAAATTTCTGATATTCAATCATTATTTTTATCCAACGTTTACCTCGCACAATTATGCATCATTAATACAAATGAATTCGATGAACCGGCACGCGGTTTCACCTCGTAAGGGTCAAATCGATAAAAGTCGAATCAAGGGATCGAGTCAATAGGGTCGGATCAATAGAAATCGGATCAATAATAATGAGATCGACAGGAATCGAATCAATAGAAATGGAATCGGCAAGAAAACGATCGATCGTTAAGAAACTCATCGAGAGTTAAGTCGGACGAAACAAATCGTCGACAACAAATTCGAACTTTTTCTATTATTAGTGTCCGTTCAACCGAATCCCGAACGAGCGTGTGTTGCTTAATTTAATTTTAATGATTTCGAAGCAATCATAAATTCCATCCAGTGAAACGAATATCGAATATAGAAATGGCGTTGAAACACATGCCCCGCTAAAAGTCCATTTAGTTTCACGATCTATGCTCCTTTCACGCGAAACACTCTCGCGAAGAGTGCACGAGATTTTAATGGGAATCGAAATCGAATGGTGTTCCGTCGAAACAGGAAATTAATATGTGAATAGACTTGCGTCGGGATATTCTGTCTGTTTATTTCTTTCTTTCTTTCTTCTTTTTTTTAGTTTCTCGATTATTCGGTTTACATTCGGTGGATGAGAGTAAAAAAAAGGAAGCGAAGTGGGTATTTACGTTGATCCTTTGCCTGGCTGTTTACTTCGCTTAAATGTTATTTGAATAATTTGTTAATAGAAAACGGTTTGAAACTCCATTTAACTGTGTATTATTTTGTCAAGTGTATGTAAAATATAATTGATGTAGATAATCTATTATACATTTAAATATCTGTTATTAATAATAAAAAATGTGTCAGATTAAATTATGAAAAATAATTTACGTGTAGAGTTTGTATAAATTTTTTAGAACGTTATTCAAGATCATCAAAGATCAACTGGAAGAAGAAAAATTCTTAATATTCCATTTAAAAAGAATTATTTATATCATTTACTATGCAAATTTGTAACACGTAGAAATTTCGAAATTATTCTTCAAAATTGAATGATTCTTATAATTTTCTTTCATAATTTTGTTCATGTTGATATTAATAAATATTTTGAATGCATTTAAAATAATCTTCGTTTCAACATAGAACTTCTGGAGCTTGAAATTCTAATGTATCATAGATAACCTAAAAATAATGAAACCTAACCTAAAAATAATGGCTGTTTATTGTTGAATTCGATAGAAAAATGAGACGATAAAATCGAAGTAAAGTAAATATCGGAAAATAAAAGCAAAATATTCAAGAAATAACTATGAATCTATATAAAAAAAGATCGAAGAAAATATATTAAAAGAAATTTGAAAGTTACGTCAAGTTACGTGCCCTTTCAAATCGCACGAAACATTCTTTTCTTCGAACGCAAAGCAAATAATTTATGTACTAATTATTTGAAGTGGCCACGCTGAGAAATCCATCTTGTATTATACTCCATAACGTTAAATCATGTAGCAATACGAATGATTAAAATCGAAACAAGCGATAGTTTAATTGAAAAACACACACGAATGTGTGGTGGAAAATGATTCATCATATCGGTCCATTTATACGAATATACTGGCTGCGCAGGGATGGGTAGAATAATCTCGTGCAATTGTTATCGCAAATACGATTTCGCGCGTTAAATCATGATGCAAATCGATCAAATGTTGTACTGTAATCGTTTTTGTCGTTATTGCGTTGAACAATCATCGGTTCAATAATGGGTAAATAATTACCGCTTAACAATTGCCCGATAACATATTCGCTTTTCGTATCTGAACATTTATGATTTCTCGTTGCCATGCTTTTTTCAATGAATGTGATATGTAGAGATGTGATATGGATCATCAAAACATTTGAATTGTCACGGTAAATAATATCAATGAAAGGTTAGATTTAAAAATATTCCAAAAATATTCTTATAAGATGTAGAGGAATTATATGGGGGAAAATTAATAGCGTATATTTCAATAATAAGTATGTTTTATAATTTCTAATTATATATTTCATTGTTTAAATCATTTTCCAATCTAAAATTTATGAACATATGAGTTGCTCAAAATATTTTGTATTTGATTTTGTGTTTTCTTTTTTAATAAATAAATAGTACGAGATAAAATAATTGAATATGTATTCAAAATTTTAATGTTCCATCACTCACATCAAAAAATATTCCCAGGCAAAATTATATTCAAAACATGAAAGAATATCGAAGATGAATTTTTCTAAAAGAAATAAAATTTTCACTGAAAAAAAAAAATTATATAAACTCATGTATCATTATGCTCTAACACAAACTTTTATCAAAATAAATATTTTCAAGTTAAGATAAATTTTCTTATAAAATATTGTTCAAATATTTTTGTAAATTACCACGCATATATTTATTTAAAATGCGTTCAAATAAATGCAACCGCAAAAAGAAAAGGGAAAAGAAGAAAGTGTAACGATATTCCCTTTTTTAGGTTTTTAATACATTCGTACATCCTATTTTACGGCAATTCGTTCGCAGCTCGGAAACTCGGCCGCGGGAAGAAAAAAGGAAGGCGTTAAAACAGTTTTTAATTACTTTTCCAACGCTCTATTTTTAGCAGACCGAACATTCCCTTTATGTACGTGAACGACGCATTTTATCAGAATTTCCAGCCACCCGTTATCTCCCTACGATTCCTTCATATTTGTTCAACTTTTAATTACTGTTTAATTCAGAGGCAAGGGAAATGCAGCCTGAGACCCCGTTGCTAATTACTTTACCATCCTACTTTACCATCATCCCCCGTCTTTTATCTTCGGTCTTGTTGCACGTGCTATTACTGCTTCTTCGTGGCCTTCTTTGACCGTGAAATAATCTAACATTATCGCGCTTCGCATCATTTTTCACAAAGATGCGGTTTCTGGACGTATCTTTCTTTCCGTGTACGTATTTCTATCACGACTATTGTTACGTTATGTTTCGTTGGATGCAGTATTGAAAAGCGAATATCTTGGGAAATGATTGAGGTGATTGATGTTATTCTCTTGATTGTAATAAATTGACATGTTTCACGCGCAACTAGGGATCACTAGTTAATTCAAAGATAGTGCTATTATTATTGTGATAATTCTGTATTCACAGTATGTCTTAAACAAATTAAACAAATAAACAAAAGTATTTTTATATTGTTAACTGTTATTGATATGTAAATGATAATTCCATATATATGGGGGATTTCAGAAACGAATAGAAAAATAGAAATAAAAAAGTTAGTGCTATCATTGTTATGATAATTTTGTATTCACAGGATGTCTTAGGATAAATTAAACAAATAAACAAAATTATTTTTATACTGTTAACTGTTATTGATATGTAAATGATAATTCTATATATATGGGAGATTTCAGAAACGAATGCAAGAAATAGAAAAGTTATGATTTTTATATTATATAGTTATTATATTATTATGTGTATGATAATCTGTGTGTATATTTATAGAATTTCAAGATGAATGGAATAAGTAGAAAGAGTATGATCTTTATCTAATTCTAATAATATGAAAATAAGTCGAAAAAAAAGAATAATATTTTTTTATTTGAAATTTCTTTTTCAAGAAAATCAAATTTGAAAAATTTGTCATGATTTTGATTAATGAATGAAAAATATAGAATAATGTTTATTCATTTTTTGAGAAAATTAAATTAATTTGAAAATGTTCAATTTCTATTTTCTCAAACATTAAGATTTAAAAACACACAATTTTTATTGTACACTTTTTATTTGTTTTCATGCATAAAAAAAATTTTTATCAATATCTATCCAATTTTAATCAAATTCATTTATAAATACTTAAAAAGTTTCCAAACTTGATTTACTCGAAAACAAAACTTCGAGAGAATGTAAATCAAATGATGGAAATAATGAAACGATTTTTTGTTCCATTAAACAAAGGAAAAAAAATTGTATAAAACAAATTCTCAAAATAATTGCTAGTTTTTATATTCCTTTGAATATTTCATTTCAATTTAAAATTAAATTTCAAGGACTTTATGAATGTTTTATATTATGCTAATTAAAAGATTTTTCAAATTTCTTTTCTTTAAATTTATTCCATCTAATTAATTCTTCGGAATAAATTTTTTATTGTGTTTTGAACAATCTCCTCTTTCTCTTTTTACATATATATAAAAAGATATATAAATTTTTATAATTCTAAAAATAGAATTCAAGTAAAAATCTATTTCACTCTTTGAATATCATAAAATATATTATTGGATATTTTATTTCTTTTTTCTGCATATCGTGTGCAATTATATAGATTTTTCTATATTTAAATTATCCATAAATGCATAAATTTCTGCACGTTACTTATGTATATAAGTAATAAAAAACTATTTACTTGATGTCCAAAAATGATTGATGTCCAAAAGTAAAGAATCACAGAATTTTCGATTCAGATAAAGAAAAATTAAAATAAGCTCAGATTAATTTTTTCCAAAGTTACAATAGTATAAAGATCAATTTTTTTTTAAAATTTTCTTTATTTTATATATTTCAACAGAATGAAAAATGTTTTCTATAATTTAGAAACACACGATATTGATATTATATCATTGGATAATGTTCGAATATTAAGAAACGGATTTTTTGTAGATTCTGTAATACTTGAGATTAAGATTTAGCTAGAAAAAATATTTTTTTGATCCATCGTAAATGCATGAATAAGGATGTAGTGCGTGGGTGTGTGAAAACAAAGTATCTGAAATAAATTCTCGAGCGAAGGTAAAGCTCGAGTAAAATAATGTATTAGAGATACATGTAAAATACATAATGCTCTTTAACTGATTGTAGAACCAAGAAAGTTAGTTTACTGGAAAAGCAGTGTACAGTGTTTCGTGAGAACATTGATCAATTAGAACATTAGGATTACTCTTGAAAATAAATGATGCCGAGTAGTTTATGGTTCTGACATGAAATTTATGATTCAACGTGAAATTGAAATTAATATTTCTAGTTTCAAGTTTGAAAATTCATTCTCTCGAAAACGAAACTTTTTATGTACAAATTTTACATTTTATTCTTTTCCATAGATATAATTATCGTAAATTTTGTAAATCAGAATATTACAGAGAGAGAGAAACTAGATGATAAATTGTATTAAAGAGAAATTTGGATTTTATATAAATAATTCATTTCAGTTATTTTTTATTTACATTTCATTCAAAATGAAGAAGATAGCATCGGTTTCTACTTTTGATCAATCGCATGGATGATTTATCCTTAACGAAGCGAGAATAATATGACTAACCGTGTTCAGGAACAATTAAACAGCTGCGTTTAACAGATTTCACTCGTCGACATTTTAAAAACTAGTGGAACAAATTTACCATTGAACGAATATAAATATACTCTAGCGTTTATTTTTCACTGTAAAGATAGATTATCCCTTCAAAACACAAAAGTTTAAATTTTAAATAACAATATATATAAATCCAAGCTTCAAAATTTTTGAAAGCAATGTTCATCAATTTCCTAAATTTCATAAATTATAAAAAAATACGTATCATATATAATAAAAAAGTGATAATGATATTACAAATATTTCTTTCAAATGATTATGATTGTTACAAATAGCTTGCCACAAATCAACTTATTATTAAATTTCTCTTTCTTTCTTGAGAAATTGAACACTAATCACAATCATAATAACAAAATATTAAAAAAAATTCTGAGAGGCTTAACTGTTGACAAAATTCCTCAACCCACTCACCTATCTTTCTATTTCTTATTCCTTCTCACCGTGTCGTAAAACCCGCCAGTTCAAGGATATGGCCACGCATTGTACTCGAATAACCGTAAAAAACAAGGGCGTAAAAAGTGTAGGTAGAAAATGCTCAGTATATATATATATATACATATGTATAGGATATCGTAAGCCGTGTTTCCCAAAGATACGACTGTTCGAGGCGCGGTATAAAAAAGGCGCGACGTTCCCTCGACGTGAAAAATGTGTGCGATACCGATGACGTACAGTTGAAAACAGTTGGACGGATGAATGCGAAAGAAAGGATACCGTGTGTGAAAATATTTTCGCGAAAAATCTAACCTGGCTTAGCTTAACTTAACCATCCGATGGCGTGCATTTTTTATCCGGGACGAGATTATTCCCGGCCAGGTTTGTTGCACGGCAATTCGCCACTCGTGTTCCACAACCGTCCATTTCCAATCGAACGGTTATTTCGGAAGTTTTGAACGATTCGTTGGAGTGTTTGGGGAGGGGGAGAAGAGCAGCGGACGAGTGAAACATTGATGGGTACAGGTTTTCATCGGGAGTTAGATAGGAAAGAGAGGATTATAGCTGCGAAAGAGAGAGAGAGAGGTTTATTTCGTGAGCGCGTTTTTTCCTTCGGTTTTACGAGCATTGCTCTTACTATTAGTGCCTGAAGCGCACGTCGTGTTATCGCGTAGAACTTGTTCTCTTTTTTCTTCTTTCTTTTCGTTTTGTTTAGTTTAAGTGTAATATATATGGAGAGAGAAGTTTAATGAAAGAAATAAAATCTTCGTTATTTTTCTTTTTTGAGGTGCAAGTATATTCGAGAATGAAAGTTAGTTAGTTGTGAAGAATATTTTCAAATGAGAAGAGTTTTATTTCCAAAGTTATATTCGTATTCTTAATCGTGATTTATGATTATAAGCAAGATAAAAAAAAATCATAACTCTTGTTCCTCTGATAAAAATTTAATTAAAATGCAAATTAATTTTGATAATTAAGTTTATCAATACACTATGATTAATAATAAGAGTTGAATAGTAAAGTTCGTCACCTTAGTCGATTATCATTCTCAATTAATATGTGATCAATCAATGTATTCGCGAGACAGTTTGAAAACAAATATAAAAATTATTTATTAAATTATAAGCAATTTAAGTTTCTATCAAGTTCTATATGGTGTACATGTATTTCTCAACAAAATGTTTTATATTTGTTTCTCAAAATATTCTATAAATATAATAATATTTTATACACGTATAAATTTCAAATTTAACAGCGTAAAAAGAAAGTAAGAAAGATTGTGGTTCTTTAAAATCAATCATCGAAATCTCGAATTGTGATTAAAAATCACATTTAAATATAAATAAAGTATTACGCAAATATTGTTTTCAATGTATAATATTTATTTTTTATTTCATGATATTTCAAATATTTTATTTATCTATCGTGATATTCGTGATATGAATTAATATCATTTGATCGATATCGTAGTTTGGTTCGATCGAATGGAAAATGAACAGATTTAACATGTAAATATATACATGATTTAATTGCGGTACCAACACGCAGTTTGTTTCCAGAATTAGTTAGTAGAACAATTTGTTTTGGAGTTTCACATTTTGCTTCTTTAGAATCGAGTATATATTCGCATGAATATGTTGACACCTTGTATATCGAAATATGATAACATATAATTAGATGCAAATTTAATTAAAATTACAGCTGATGTTTCTCATGGAGTTATTTAAATATTTTCTTTTACCTCCTTTTTTTTGTCTCTCTCTTTAATACATCTTTCTTCAATATAAATGTTGTTACGTATAAAAGAAAATCATTTTAACATTGTGATAATTTTTTATAATATTTTATTTACCTGTCACAGAAAAGGAATGTTTTTATTTAAAAAAAAAAAAAAAAAAAAAGAAAAGTTTCCAGTCCTATGTTTGCACAAACGATTCTCAACTCTTTTTTTCCCCCTGCATACTATCCAATCAATATGTGATCAAGCCACGTACCACTAGATAGTGTCTATTTGTACGCACGATAAAACAATTTTGACTAGAAAATCTACAATGGATGCTATAAAAAATTAGATTCTAAAATAAATTAGTTCTGTATACCTCATTGTACGTAATTCTTAAACCTGATATAATTTAGCCCAAATTTAAGAAGAAAGAATATGCATATAAAAATATGCACTTTTTCGATCGAATATGTATTTTTATGATTGTATTTGCATTTTATAGACAGATAACGAATAATCGATAGGATTTAAAGTTTAATAAATTGTATCGTTACGATACGATGGACAAACCGGAAACATTTTCGAGTACTTTGACTCTTCGTTTTCATTGAAACGTGTTATCTCATTAACGTAATGCGACTCATTGATTTTACGCCTCTATTAAATCAATTATAACGTATTAATTGACTTCTGAGAATATACACGTAATATCTATTTTAGCACCCATGCGATGAACGAAAATAAACATTCGAGCTCTTAAACAGTATGTATCGTTATAAAAATATTATTTTAAGATCTCCGTTTCGGATATAATAATAAATAAACGATATGACGCACAATTTATGTAATACTTGTTTTTCTTAAATATTAAATTATAACATATCCGTGCAACAAGCAATTCTGAAATCAAAAAATAAAATGGATAAGAGTTAATCTTAATGCTCCTTTTGTTCTTATCTCTTATTATTTATTCAAAAATTAAAAAAAAATTAGCCAACTATCAGTAATTGAAATATCTTTTCTTGTTTTTTCTTTTTATTTCACTTCTTGTGATTCATTGTATTTATTTTGTAAAAGAATTAAAAAAGTGACGATATATTAACAATCATCCCTCACACCATAATCCTTATTTTAAATATTCTAAATTCATCAGGTAATTTAAGTTAATTTTAATTAGTTTTTTTATATCTGAAAACGAAGATGTTATTCATTTGAAAAATTTAAAACAGCTAATAACAACTAATAACATTAGATGAAGAAAGAGTTACCGGACAAACAAAATTTGTTTTCTCAATTTTTCCTCGGTTTCGCAAATAATAATAATCCGCTTATCCTTATTTTATCCCTCGTTTAATACGCTGTTTAATAAAAATAGCAGATTTCACGCACGATAAACAAATTTTGAAAAGTGAACGTTCGAATTATTATATCGCGTTGATGTTGCAAAGAGAAACGAGATACCGATTTTGTGTGTATATATATATGCGTGTTAATAACGGAAATTGGCAATTTACGAAAACGTTTTGTCCGGGTATAAAAAGAAAATTATCGGGCGAGCCTCGGTTACAAGGCAGGAAAGAGCGAAGAGGGATGATAAGGGTAGTAATTTTCCGCGCGGCGTCTACCATGGTAGATATTTTTACAGCTAGTTTGCATGATACGAAATTAGAAATTACACTACAACTGGAAATTTCGCGTGTCACCTGTATTACGTATTCAATAATTTTCACGTGCACGCCGCGCGGAAATGAAATTTTTACGAGGGTTGCGCCTCATTGTGTACATCGAAGGACAAAGAAATTTATTAGAATCGCTTGAAAGAAGAGATTAATTTTAATCCCCGATAAATTCTTTCTGTGCGGATTTTTTTTTTTTTTTCGTAAATGACGAAAGTAAATGAATGTACAATGTCATCGGAGGAATAAATTTTGGATATTGCAAAATTGCAAGATTTTAAAATTGAAATGAAATATTTTGTTTTGTATTATTTCGTGATTTTTCGAACAGGTGAAATTTGAATTTGATCAAGAAAATTACTCGAGAAATTATTGTTTTTCAAAATTTTATGAATTTTTTTATTCAAAGTAATTTTTAAAATCTAAAGTATCTCTCGTTATATGTGTATCAATAATTTTAATGAAATGGATTTAAAAGTGATAAGAATCTATCATTTCACGAGGATTCTTTATGTTTTTATCTCATTAAAATCGTTTTAAGCATATTATAATCAATAATATAAAAAGTCTTGCTGTATCTGAAAAAATTTGACACAAATATGTTTAATCTAAAACCAGAGGCAAGTTTCTTTTAAAATTAAAATATACTTACAACTTTTTTTTTCAATCAAAATTCTTTAAAGAAATATTTGAAACAAAAGAAAAAAATATTGTAACCTAATAAATTAAACAAAACCCGAGGCAAGTTTCTTTCAAAATTAAAGAATACTTACAACTTCTTTTTTTTTCAATCAAAATTCTTTAAAGAAATATTCGAAACAAAAAAAATATTGTAACCTAATAAATTAAACAAAACCAGAGGCAAGTTTCTTTTAAAATTAAAATATACTTACAACTTCTTTTTTTTTTTCAATCAAAATTCTTTAAAGAAATATTCGAAACAAAAATAAAATAATATTGTAACCTAATAAATTAAACGAAAAAATGTGGAAAATACTAAAAATTGAAAATTATTCATCATAATTTCTTCTCTTTTCTTTTTTATTTTACCGAAAATTCTTAAAAAAAATATACGACAAGAACAAACAAGATAAACAAGAAGATATGGAAAATATAGTGTTTCTATAATCACGTTAAAATACATATCGGCGCAGGTAATTTTCGCTAATCGTATTTAGTGGGTTTATTCTGACAAGATAAGTTTCGTAATGGAAAGAAGATCCTGTTCTCTGTCTTCTTCGAGAAAGGAATCGGACGTAAGAACGGTCGTTACGTAATGGAATTTTATCGAGAAAGAACGACGAAATAACGTTTCTTTTCTTCGTTTCTTTCGCGTCGTGAAATATAACCGCGCAGGTAACAAAATTGTACTTCGAAACCTCTATTGGAGGAAAAAAGGAGGGGGTTGAAAAACAAGCGAGACGCTGCTCAGGTGCACTCTTGACCTGAGCGTCGTTTAAATTCAAGTTTGCATAAAATATGAATATCCCGTGTGGCGTAATTTTCGATGCTGCCCGCCGGAAATAAACGCGTATCGATTTATATCCGCGACAGGAAAGAACCTAGTTCTCGGCACAACAACACCATATGGTGTAAAAATTATTCAGGATCGGCGTAGCATTCGACGTAGCAAGATTGTCGGATCCAATAATTTAGAATTCGTCTTCGATGAAATTGAATCGTAGAAAATCGTGGAAACGAGGCTTTTTGAAATTTGAAACAGCCGTGACGTTCACTTGTGTACAGAGTGTTTCAGAAAAATTGATATCGATTTTTAGAAAATTTTTAACTGGAAAAAATATTTCAGATTTGAATTTTGAAATTCGAATATTTTTGCTTGCAATATGGATAATTTTAGAAAAATTGGTATCGATGAAAAATTGTTTATAAAAAATTGATAATTTGTTATAAAATTTTCAGCTGGCAAAGATATATAAGATTATCACGATATTAATACGAGTGATAAAGTTTTTCGAAAAGATAAGAATTAATTATAAAATTCTTTTCCTCGATTCTTCTTCCTCCACAAATATTTCCGTTATATTACGTTCATCGAATTTTTTTCAAAAAATTCTTCTTTTCTTACTTCTGTAGTTCCATGTTTACTTATATAATTACGAAAACTTTGGAGAAAAGTTTTATGGAAAAATTTTCAAGAAGTATTTATTAATTTTCGTTATAAGAAACACGGCAAAATAATTCTACTTTTATAATAGGATCGGAAATATCATAAATCAGAAATGTTCGAAACGTTTTCATAAATATTAAAATATAGAAGGTCAAAATTGGAAGAAAGCGTTCGTGTCACGAAGAGGGAAGATTTTTCTGATTTGTTGTCGATTTTTCGTGTCAGCGTTATTCTTAAACGTGTTTATAAAATATTTCCGATTTATCCCTTATTGTTATTTCCATATTCTGTGTTCTTCTTTCTCGATTTCATCAAGTTTCTAGAACACAAATTTTATTGCCTCTTGTCGTTTTTTTTTTCTTTTTTTTTTTCATTTTCCACTTCTTAAATCGAATATCAACGGCGAAATATAATATCTGTCGAAAGTGCATCTCCAGCTTTATCATTATTTTTATAAGAGCCATCGTGATAAAATTAAAGGTTCAGATTTTCAAATACAACACCAATTTATATATACTTTCTTACCAAATCGTTCTTAATGATTTTCTATTGAATTTTTAATAACTTGTAATAAAAATTGAGATTTAAAACATTTTATCTTAATTGATTTTAATTTCAATATTATATTTTGAAAATTTAATATTCTATAAGTTTTTTAAAAAACATTTCATCTTTGATTGAATTTTCATCATTTGAATTTTATCATTTGTTCTATTAATTAACAGATAATTTTTATGTTTTTGTAGAATTTTATTATAAAAATTTTTTGAACGATTTTTATGTATTGCACAGATTGTGATGTCGATGTGCATAAAATATGATCCGATTGCTGTAACTTGGGAGAAAGTATATTGGAAATTCAATTTCAATTTATGAAGATCCTTTTGAAATGTTTCTTCCAAGTTATGATTCGAAGATCGATAATTTTAAATTTATTAAAATTTATTGATCATTTATAATTTTAGCATTGAATATATTTCAGCAGAATGAGAAATATTTTGTATAATTTTTTTTGATATTGATATAATATTGGATATTACATAATGTTTGCATTTACAAGAAAAATTGATTTCTTTTTTTTGTAGATTTTGTAATAATAAAATTAAGATTTAGCAAAATCACAAGTGTGTAAATATATTATTAAGATTCTTGAATTTTTTCAATTAATTTTTTTTTAATTAACTTTTTTTAATTTTGTATAATATCTTTATGTTTTTATATATTTTTTATAAAAAAGGATTGTAAATATTTTTATGATATTTTTGAAATGTATATTTTTGAATAACGAGAAAAAATGCTCATTAAATGAAGTTCCATCATTACTATGATATTACGAAAGTATACGTTACATTTATTTTTTAATTTTTAAATGCAGTAAAATTAAAATAATAAATAAGTTGTACATGATTCAATAGAATAATCTTTGGTTTTAAAAATCAAATATAAAAAAATAATATTCCAGTTTTAAAAGATAAATGAAATGTCATTGCAAATGAAAAATATTATTGGAATTATCATTGTGTAATCAGAAAGAGTAATATTTACCATTTTTAACTAAACACGTTCTTATCATTGTGCAGATATGTTAGAATAATAACGAGAAGAGAAAATAAAGCAGAATATTTGAATAAATATTTAATGCAATTTTTAAAATATGGTAACATAATAGTAATAGTACTTGGTTAAAAAAATATCTTTCTTTTTTATACGAAGAATTTGAATATCTACAATATTTTTATTTAAAATTATTTTTAAAAGTCAAAAGTTTTTACATTCTTCTATTTTTCCACAAGAGAAGTAAAAAAAAAAAAAAAGAATTTTAAATAAATGAGAAAATATTGGTATATTTAATTTAATTTCCATCGTTATATATTTAGATTACCTTTTTTAAAATATAAATTAGAAAAAATTAATAAATAAAAAAATACATTTTAAAATCATGTAGCTCGCATTTAAACATTATTTCTTTCATAACAAGAAGAATTTAAAATAATTATTTTATATTCTATTTAGGAGCAAAAAAATATCCTTTATTTATTTTCTTGTAAATTGTCAAAAATATTCATTTATCAGATATACTTTTTTGTTAGAAAAGCTAGAATTTTATTAATTGACTTGTATCTATCGTAAAATTAAAAGAAAAGAAAAGAAAAGCTTGAAAATCGCTACGTCTACGTTATCGCATTATTTCGGCGATTTTGAGCAACTTGCACGACGCCGTGTGCTCATCATGTTGGACAGAATTCAAAATCAATTTACATGGTGAGGACATGCGTAACATGGCGAATAGAAGTTCCCTTCTTAACTACGTAAACAAGCGCTATTTGTATTAAATTAGGTATAAATCGCTCGAAAATACATTTAAACTTGTCGCGAAGCATATTTGTCGTTGTCATAGATTCCTATGATCGATATGTATTATGCGCCAGTAAACTTCCGGCGAGCAAACAGTGATTTTCTTCTTTCTTTCATCGAAATCAATTTTTTAAATGTTCTTCTGTTTTTACTCATAAAGATAAGTGTTGTTCATTTTTTTTTATCTATCTTTTTGGATTGTAAAATTGTTATTTTAAAATAAAAATTGTAGAAATGTTTTGGGTTGTAGATTCTTATTTGTATTATATATTTGTAAAATATCTGAGTATTTATATCAATATTTATAAAATTTTGGGATCTTCTTTATTTCAAGAAATTTAAAAAAGATTTATTTTAAAATTGATTCTTGAAGACTCGGTTATTTTGTAACGTACAGTTTGTCATGAAAAAGAAATATGTTTGAAAAAAAAAACATTTTAGAGAAAAAGTAATTATTTTTTTAATAAAAATTATTTCTTTTAATTAAATTTGTCAATTATAAACGAAAAGGATAATAATTTTGTCAAATAATTCGTTGTTTCAAATGAAATCTTTGATAATTAATTTTAATAAAAACTTTTCTAAAAAGTAAAATGAGTACAATATGAATATAATAAAAAAAATTTTAACTGCAATTATATGAAGCAAAATTCCATAATATAACATAAGAAATACGTTCTGTGTTAATACAGATTTATTAATACAGATTGAATTAAATAAAAAGTTGTTTATTTTGAAATAATAAAAATATACATATTAATTAATAATATAAATCCTTTGGTCAATTTATTTTTTAGTAGAAATCTTTAAAGTCATAGCTGAGAAATATATATTTAACATTTCTGACATTAATATTAAAAATAATAAAAAAAAAGTAATTTTATATAAAAATAACTTAGAAATAAATGATATACTACAATAAGCATTTTAAATTTTTTTATTGCACAATTAATTTATTGCAAAACTATGATCAATTCAATTCATTCATTTTCATATTACAAAAATTTTTTCAACAATGTTTTAATTACACAGAGACAAAAATATTTACAATTATTAATTCGTATCATAATGTATAATGTGGACACCATTATCTGTACATTCTACTAATCGAACGTTCTGTTATTCGAGCTGTACATTATTTCTATTCATAACGATGTAAACAGATTCCTCGCCACAGTAGTGGAAACAGAGTTTAATTTGAAATTGACATTGGACACATTCATACAGAATATACGAGGAGAGCAAAATTATACCAATATTAACATTTAATTTATTTTTCAAATTAATTTTGGAACTGATCTTGTGGAATGCTCTCCAGAATCGTAGAAAGGATCAGGACTAGTTGCTTATATAGGCTAGATTATTAATTAATATTGCGTGTTATACTTTGAAAATATATAGAAATAAAAAGAAAAATGATTTCTAAATATCGTATTAATTATTTCTCATCCCATGATTGTACATAATTGGTGTTTATTGGAAAATTATAAGTAAATATTTCTTTTTTTTTTTTTTTGTGATTTTATGTTCGTATAGCGAAAAATAGAAACTGCTCTTTATTTATCTGTTCTTGATTCATTCCATTTTTGTATATTAACTTTTGCATTTCGTATTTGTTTTAGCCACGAAAAATTCTGACCCAATTTCAATCCTCTTTCCACAAATACATTACGCTTTTTTATGTATATCCCACTTTATTTTAAAAGTTATAATTTTTTAAATTTTTGTGCTAGTTGAATAAAAAAATATGTATATGAAATTTGAAATATTGTACATTCATCGTCTTCTTTTCAAGAGCTCTTTTATTTTAGCTCGATAAATAAAAATCCTTCTTAATTTCTTCGGTTTAATCGCTAATTGTGAGAAAAGAATTTCAAATCAAACGTATTCCAAATTTTTGCTAACGTCGAGTAAAAATTATAACAATTTCGATAAACCGTTTACGAAATCTATATTCTGTTTACTTATTCCGCCATTGGAAAACGGACTGTTTAATTCAGTAACGAATATTATGTGATTAATGAAAACGTATCGTTTCATTTTATTTACGCGAGATACTGCCGATATCTGGTTTATTAAGTTTATCATTATTACATATCGATGATTGTTTAATATAAATAATGGATGAAACGTTCGTAGATTTCTAGAATTTCCCGATGAAAATTCAGTTTTCTGGATAGAATTCGAGGGGGAGAGGGGGATCTGGTGTCACGGAAATTTAAATTCTGAAAGTATACATTCGAGAGATTTAATAAATGGAAATTCGGGTGGAAAAAATAGATCGACCATCGCGTCGATAGAATAAAATATTTCACGAATCTCGTTTCGTAATTTCAAAGAGAAAAGTTTGCTTTTCGTATGCATTAAAACGATCGGAATAATATAGAAAAAGAAATTGAGTAGAATATTTTTTTCTTTTTTTTTTTTTATACGCACGATATATTCATACTTTGGTTTCAAAATCGTCACGATAGTTGCAAACGGGCTTTAATTTTCGTTTTAATAGACCTCGGGGGAAATATGGTGCATCGGAATCGGAACATTTTCGAAATTGTATGAATTTTCAAAAAATAAAGCGTATAAAGCGTTATCCTTTATATCGAAGCTTCTCCATTTCGTATTGATCGGAATTTATATATTTATTATATCGAATATATAAAATGTAAGAAAATGTTTATCTTATCTATTTTATATATCTTTTACAATCTTTTATAAAACAATTTTCTAATTTATTAAATATTAAAATTACTACTGATAAAGATACGATACTAATAAATAATAAAACTGAAGAAACAATTAATAAAAAAGAATCGTAAGATTTTTGGTTGAAGCTTGTACTCTCCTTGATCAAACCAGTGAATGACACGAACTAAAAAATAATTAATACAAACATTCTAGTTTTATCTATAAATAAAAACCTGATATAACCTCGTTTTCTTCGAAGCATTTTTTACACATAAATTTCTATTTTATTTTCTCAAAAAAAGAAAAAAAAGATCCTCTAAAAGTACCCTCACAAATCACATCAACACAGTATATACGGTAGAACTTCACGGTATTTCGAATCGATACGTAAAATCGACGATAGCGATTCCCTCGTTTAACCGCGATTTTTTCGATCGACCCGTCGCCGTCGCAATTTCCGCGCGATAAATAAATCTCACGGGCCGTCGGCGACGGGGCTCGTTTTCCACAGGAATTCGAGTATCGGTCCCGAAACGAGCGAAGGAAGATTGATTCCGTCCGCGGAACCGGGACTTTGATGAATCGGCGCCTGTTCATCCGTCGAGTTTTCCATTTAAGTTCATCGTTGATCGCGCCACTCCTCCGCCTCCTTTTACGCGCGATCTTCGACGCTATTAAGATGATTGATCGCCGCGACGCGGCGCTGGCGTCGTTTTTCGTTCATTTCGCGGGCAAATTTGTAAAAAGCGATTCTCATATTTTTTTTTTCTTTTTCTTTTTTCTTTTTACGACTGCTTCTTTTTAAGCTGCTCGTGTTTCATTGATGGTTCTCCTAGTTTTATAGTCGAGGGGGAAAAGTGTGTGTGGAGGGGAGGAAGGAAATTCGTAAGGTTGCTGCTCTGCTCGATGCGTAATTCTGGGCTCGCGCAATTAAAGCTATATTGATTTAGTGATTAGTGGGATTATCGACTGGTATTGTCTTGCTGTGCACCATCTGCATCAAAGGAAATACGTATATCTGGTTGGATTCTGTTAGATTTATGCACGGAATAGTCTAATAATTTTGTCTATCTTGAATATACATCCGTTGTTATTTGTTATGGAAAATTTTATGCGTGATTTTTTTTTTTTTTTGACGCGATACGATCGTGATAAATATTTTTTGAGGACATTTTGATGATTATATATTTTTTTTTTTTTGAGAGCGATTTAACGAGCTATTATTGTTACAAATATTAATAAAGATAAAGTTATTGGGCCATTCTCATATGTTTAGAACAATTCTTTTTTATATTTTAACAGAGATGTGAGATAATATTTTTTAAAAAGTTAATGGTAAGCTTTGTATAAAAGTTTATAAAATCTGTGAAAATTGGATATATTGTTTGTGTTCTTTTATTTCATTTTATCAATTTATTTTTTAATTTTTGTTATAATATTGCGACACGTGTGTTATTTGAACACACTCTTTTGAAAATAATATCGCTCTCAATCGTTTCTATTAATTTAAAGTTCAAATCAAATTGAAATCGTTTATAAAGATGAATTTTTATTATTATTTTTTTTTAGATAAAAATCGAGAAATATTATTTAAATATTTATACAGCTATGATGAACACATCATACTTCGTATCTTAATTTTCAAACAAATTCAATCTAAATACGAATCAATAAATTTCCTCTTTAGAAGGTAAGATCGATCCAATTTGACCGAATAAAAGTTTCGAAAGGGAAAAGCTTTCGATCTCATCCGCGATAAAATTACATCTCTGAGAAGAGCGAATTAACCAATTACTTCGCTACTAATAAAAAGAAAAAGTACATCCCCCACCTCCCACACAAGAGAGGTCGAGAAGGATCTCGTACTATTCTTCTTCATTTTTTTACCCTCCCTATCTCGGACAAATTGCTCGATTCACTGTAATGGATCGAGGCATGTTTCGGGTGACTCATGTAGGCCAATATAAACCGCGGTGACTGGGCAATATCGGAAGAGGAAAGGAAAGAAGAAAGCTTTTCTTCGAGAGATCTGCTCGACCAGCCTTGACCCTCTACAAATCTATCAATCTCTCTATACTCGACCGCGTTTCTCGATCCGCGAGAATCGTCACAATTTTTGCGAGAGAGCTTCGCTCCCCCCTCCTCTATCGTCGCAGTTTGTGCAGCTGAAACGACGACTAAAGCTCGGTTCAGTTTGTTTTGAGCTTGGTGATCATCGTTTGTCGCTTTGATCATCGAGTAGACAATAGGGACCGATGAAGCTTTTAAATCGTTTGATACGTGGCCAACGAGAACAACCGGGTCTACGTTTACACACGCCACTATCAATTTCGAGAGCCTCGTCTTCTCTTCTTTTTCTCGTGGGGAGTGTGAAATATTTTATTCCGTTCTTTTTATTTTTCTTCTTCTTTTTTCGTGTATATAAACGAGGAGCGAAATAGGATGTCGGTGATTTTTGTCCCCAAACAAAAGGGGACAAATTTTTATACGTATATAGGAAAATATAAACGGCATCCATTACATCGATCTTACGATCTTTTTTGCAATCAACGGACAAACGTTTTCGTTACGTTCCAAAGGATGGAGATATAGCGGTAGCGTGTTGCAATCGACGAAAGTGTTTTTGTTACGTTCCTTTTTTTTTTTTTTAGGGGATGGAGATACGCTAGATAGATAGTTGGAGAAAGAATGGAAGTTTTTACCGGTCTCTGCTTTCTATGTTTTTACTGTTTATCGTAACTTTTCTCTCGGAGCAGAGATTGAAACGGTTACTTGCAACACATTGTAGTTTTATTTTCAAAATGAAAACAAAGAGAGAGAGAGAGAGAGAAAGAGGAGAAAAAGAGAAAGTTAAATAATACAAGGAATAGTTTGGAAATGGTTGGATTACAGTATTCTTGGCCGCAATTTTTATCGATTATGCCATTAAAGAACTGCTAACGAGGCCCCTGCAGTTTTCGAACGTCATTAAACTAATGTCGCATACGTTGCGGTTTCTTTCTTCTTCATTGTGGCTAAAAGCATTCTATAATATTCCCTGGATCTTACTTTTTCTTTTCTTTTCATTTCTTTTTCTTTTTTTCTTTTCCAGAAATACTTAGAATTAACGTTTGCTCGTTTCGTTTTCATTTTCTTCGTTTTTTTTTTTTTTTTTAATTTAATTGTTTCAATTTCCTCTGATGTGTGTGGTATCTAAATAACGCTTAATTAAAATTGTTAATGAAAAACATTTAAGAATCAACAAAATTTTTCGCTTCAAAAATCACTTGTTAAGTATAATTTCATTATCGTAACAATTTTTTCTTTCAATTCTTGAATTGACAATAATATATAATATAAAATTAGTTTGTGAAATTAATTTCGCGATTTTATAATCAAATAATATTCTATTATTTTAGAGATTAGTTTAGAGAAAATAATAATAACACATTTATAAATCTCTAATCTTAACTGTAAACGTTTCCAAACTTTTTCAAAATTCATAGCGAACAGCAATAATCATAATTATTTATAAAAATAAGGAAAAAGAAGTAATACATTAGAAATTAAAAATTGAAGGATGATTAAATTATTGATTTTCGATAAATAGAAAAGACTTTGAAAAAAAAATTATCTCTCTTATTTTTCACATTTCTTAGAAAAATTCGTATGCCTCGAATAAAAAATTCCTATGAAATCTCAAATGTGTTGACTTGCAATTTAATCGAGAGATGCTCGAGAGATCGATATTTAATTTTATTTGAAACTTCATGAATAATTAAAATTTTAAACAGAGATGTTATTCGGTACATTTTCGTAATGAAATAAAATTTGCCATAAATAATTATCAAAATTGTACATTTTCCAATTTCACATTTTAGAAAATCTTATGACAAGGCAAAAGATTAAAACAAATGCAACAGTACAAATCAATTTATATTTTTATCCTAAATCTGAAGTTTAAGGATACATATTGTAATATTATATTATTATTATGAACTCATTTCATACAATAAAAATCCATCACACTTTTCATTTAAATAATTTGAATTCAATCTTACAATATACTCATAATTAAGATTTCAAATCTCATTTGGAAATAAAATTACGAAATAAATTAATTCTTTTAATTTTATTATAAACAAACTCAGAGATAAAAAATTCAGTAAAAAAAGTATTAAAATTAAAACAAGATAGTACGATTAAAAATTAATCAATTCTTATTTCTTTTCCCTTCCCGAATTTCGTGTATCATTTTAATCATCATATTTCATGCTTACATATTTATGCTTGCTGTCAGAAAAGAGCGGCGCGCAACAATGGGAGTCCAGCAACAGTGGCGGATAATCGGTCTAAAATTTCGTTCCCATAAATCGAACAATACTACGTAATATCCTCCAACGATAGATAACGACCTGCGCGTGTTACCCCCGAATTCGAGAAATTCGGGGGCGAATTACCATTGCCGCTTAACCAAAAACCTAATTCGAAATTGCAGAAACATGGGCCCCGGATGAAATGCGCCGCCTGCCGAGTGGTTGCCCACGCGGTGTGTGCGGTGAGTCTAAATTTCGCCTGTAAATCGAGTTTCCGGGACGTTGGGGTCCGCCAATACCGGGAACAGACAAACACTCTCCACCACTGGGTACACCGCCGCTCGCAGAAGGGAAAATGCGCGAATTGCGGCAAGTCGTTCCAATCGAAGCTTAGCTTCACATCGAAGGAGATAGTCGCTGTGAGTTGCAGCTGGTGCAAACTCGCCTACCACAACAAGGAGGCGTGCTTCAACGTTCAGAAGATCGGCGAGAATTGCGAGTTGGGCGTCCATTCGTCCATCATAGTGCCGCCATCTTGGATCGTGAAGCTGCCCAGGAAGGGCAGCTTCAAGAGCAGCCTGAGAAAGTCGCCCAGGAAGAAGAAGTCGGGGGGCAGCAGCAGCAGCACGTCGAGCAGGAAGAAGTCGAAGGATAAGGAGAAGGAGCAGGATAGCAAGGATCAGGGGAAGTTGTGGGTGGTGAAACCCATACCCACGCCCACCGTGAAACCCGTGTTGGTCTTCATTAACCCGAAATCGGGCGGTAATCAAGGTGCGAAGCTGTTGCAGAAGTTTCAGTGGCTGCTGAATCCGAGGCAGGTGTTCGATCTGACTCAAGGCGGGCCCAAAATGGGGTGAGTGAGTTTTATGAATAATAAATTCGTAGGGTATATGTTGAGATTATTAAGGGTGTCCCAAAATTAACGCAAGATTTGAATTAAATATAAAAGAGAGTTTTTGAAATATTATTTTTAAAATATTGTTCAATAATGAACCCTAAACTCTCAGTTGTCAAACTGTTCTTTTTTCAGGGTTGTCAACAACTTAATGCAAATTCAAATCTTGCGTTAATTTTGGGACACCCTTTATTATATTACGTGGAAATTCGAATTTTATAAAGTTTGTTGTTTGTATATATGAAGCAATTTTTTTGTCGATGGGAAATCTCTTTGAGGGAGTTTGAAAAATTTTAGCATTTTTGGAAATATTTTTCACATTTAAAACATTTGTAATTTAAAATTTTGCTTTATCTCGTGTCACTATAAAGTTATATTTAAAAGAAAAAAAATGAAACTTTGATTTTAAACATTAATTTTATCTCCTCTTAAAATAAACTTAAAAATGAAAAACGATGGACTATATATTGAAATATTTTAACGCATTGCGGACTGAAGATTGATGAATCATTCTTACACTTGTTATATTAAATTATTATTAATTAAAATTTTACGTTAATAAATTTTTGATATTATTTAAGAAAGATGTATTTATTATTTTTGCAATATATCAAGTTATATGTTTTTTAAATAAATCATAAGTAAAAATTTGTTATATGTTTTCTAACAATAAGATCAAGTCTGATTTATTTGTTTTAACAAGGATGTTATATAGAAAACTATAACTTCAATTTTATACGTCTTAAATTGATAGAATAGAATAGATAGAGTTTTAATTAGTTTTAATTAAAGAGGAAAGAATAGAAAATTGGAGGAATTGTATTGATTTGATACAATTGCATTTATTGAAGTAGTAAAATGTTATTATTCAAAAATGAAGTAATGCAAGTAATATGTGAAATTGTAATATTATGTAAATAATTGCAAATTAATTTTTTGAATTTTTCTGAAGAAGATAATAAATTAATTAATAAATTAGTTAATAAGTTGATTAATGAAATTTTTATAATTTTTTTTCATAATCATATCTTTCGTGTATCACATTTGCATTTTTTTCTTTATTACTTTAATATTATATTATGATATTTATAACAATTTAATTTTCTTTAACTAATTTATAGAATATGCTAACTTTTACAATTTTACATTTCAAAAACTATTTTCAGATGTATACTCTTTATTAAATATATATTAACAAAAAGAAACATTAAGAAACAAATTAATCATTTTACGAATTTTATTATATTTTTTTTACTTTTACTTAGTCTTTATGAAATTTGAAAAAAACTTATTGTTCATTGATGTATAAAGTATTATTTCTATATATTATTTTTAATTTTCTAATTTTTGTTATTAAGTGTAATTTATAGAATGAATGTATTTAATTTTTCAGTTCTTTAATTAACTCATAAAATACTTTTCCTTTCAAGAATAAATATCTCAAAAAAAGTCAAATCCTGTCCTTTTTCCATTTTAGAATTGATCCGAATTTTGGCAAAAGAATAAGTTAATTGAATGAAAATTGAATCGAGTTCATTGGATTAGTTGAAAAGAGTGCGGTTTAGTGGAAAATATGATAAATGAATGAGAAATTTAATTAAAGTTTTGCGGATATGGCAGGCAGCCAGGAAATGGCTGAATAAAAGTGAAGTTTTCAGTATAAAGCTTCTCGCTATGGTATTATTGAAATTTTCTCTAAAACTTTATTCAAAATTTGAAGCATTTTGTTTTGATTGTATTCGAAACGATATGTTAAACAACATTTGTCTGTGAATGATTTTATTATTATAATTGTGTGAATACAATGATAATTTTTTAAAAATTTAATTGTTGATGAATATTTTTTTTTTCGGCTTCTTGTTAAATGTTTACAATTTTTTAATTATGAATGAATTATTAAATGAAAAATTAATTATATTCGTTTTCATTATAAAATTCGTTTAATATTATGATCAAAATTTTATTTTAAATCATTAACGATAAACAATATTTTTGTTAAAATTTCATTTCACGAAATATATACATTCGTTTTTGATTTTAAAATATGTGAATTCATTAAAACATGAACATCATTTATAAAATATATTGATGTTATAAGACATTTATTTATAAAATGTTATACATTTAATTATTATTATTAAAACATATAAATGTATTATCTCTGACTTTATAGAAATTAAATGAAGAATATTAAATAAAAATCACATGTATATTGTAGAAATATTGAACATTTCATTTATATTTATCATATAAATATTACAGCATATTACACTTAATAACTTCAATATTAAATATTCATAAATAAAAATAAAAAATTTCAATAATTTAATTTTTTCTTTTTTTTTCGTGTTATGTATTAAATATATTTTTACAATTTAGCTCTCGTCTGATAATATTAAATGATAAGTAATTCATAACAATTTGGTTTGCAATTAATTGTATTATTTAATTCTAAAAAAATAAAAGAGATAAATTTTAATCAATGAAGATAATAAAGAGGAGAAAAAGCAATTACTATATTCTTTATTCTAACATTTTTTATTAATTTATTTGTTATTATAATATGTAAAAATTATATCTTTTTAAAATAATTTTTCTATCCTAATCTTCACCAAGAATCGTTAACTTTTAACATTATCTTTTCTCATTCTCCAATACTCATTCTCAATTAAATTACTATAACCTTTTCAACTCAATCTAACCTGTTATAATTCAACTTTCTCCTTTTCCAATACTATCCTTCCTAATCATTCAAAACTTCTTTATAACTCTAACAATAATAAAAACAAAAATCAATTTCCTCATTTTGCCATCAACACCATCCTCAAATCCTCTTTATCCATCAACTCAAACAATAACGAAATAAAAATTGGAAATATTTCTTCTTCATTTTTTCAGGTTGGAATTATTCAAAAAAGTTCCTAATCTTCGTGTTCTCGCGTGCGGTGGCGACGGTACCGTCGGCTGGGTCTTGTCCATCCTTGATCAAATCGGCGCATCCCCACCCCCAGCAGTAGGCGTGCTTCCCCTAGGAACCGGAAACGATCTGGCCAGGGCTCTAGGATGGGGTGGTGGTTACACGGACGAGCCGATCGGGAAAATTTTAACAAACATAGGGGAGAGCGAGACGGTGTTGCTGGACAGGTGGCAGTTGGTCGTCGAGAGGAATCCTGACGCGCAGGGCGACGACGATAACGGAAAGGGCAAAGAGAATCTACCTCTAAACGTCGTTAATAATTACTTCTCCCTCGGTGTGGATGCTCATATCGCTCTTGAATTTCACGAAGCTCGAGGTTAGTCCCTGCAGTCTCGTCCACCCCTCAGAGAAAGGGAGATTTTGCACCGTAATGGTGCGCAACAGTTTATTTAAATTATTTAGAAACGGTATCGTTGAACGCGTCGAGGAACAAGTATTATGTTATACTTGCCGGGGGAAGAACCTGTTGCGGGGTTATTCATATCTCATGCAAATGTCTTTTAGCGGAGCGCGATATTACGAACGTTAACATTAAGTGGGATGGGTTTTACATGCGAATTTATGTGACTTTAGGTGAATAGGCGGGATAAGAATAGTATCTTTGAGAAGAGTGAATGATAGGTGTGGATTAATTTTATTGGGGTATATTATTTTTTAAATATCTGGGAGAATGGTGAAATATTAAGAAAAAATGTTTCAGATAAAAGTTGAGATGTATCATAGAGTTTTAATATTTTTTTTTATAAATTGATGGATAAAGATCATATGAAGATCAATTTCAATTTTTGAATGAAATTATAATTGTAGTTTTTAATAAATAAATAATAATAAATAATTTGATCTTTCTAAAACTTATCATATAAAAAAGCAGAAATGCAAGAAACAATATTCTACTGTTTATATATTCTTTTTGTCTTTTATAAGTTTTATGACTTTTAAATTAAAATATCTCCTAAAATAAAGGTTTTTTGACATAAATTGTTTTCTTATAGGGAATAACGATAAAAATTATAATTCCAATTAATATTATATAATTCCAATTAAAATTAACTTTCATATGAATTTTGCAATCTATAAAAAATTATTAATACTACATAACGTATCTTTTTATAAATATTTTTTAATATTATTCATATTTTATCAGATATTTGAACGTTTTTGATTAAAGTAGATATATTAAAATATATATTAAAGAAATTATCATGAAATTTAAAAATATAAATTTTTTGCATATTTTTATTATTCCTTTTGATTATAATAGTTCTTTTTTTATTCATTATCTATATACAAACTAAATTTTATTAACTTTGTTTTCATGAATATTAATTTTCATGAATAAATTTTTTTCTACATTTCTCACATTTTTATTGTATTAAAAAACTTTTTATTAGTTATCTAATAGTGGAGTTTTATCATAAAATATATTAAAATATTGTAAAAAGAATTTTTTGAAAATTCGACATAATATAATTGTAAGAAAAATTAATTTTCATATTAAATAATATCGCAATTTTCTTCTTATTTTTAAATTTTCTATCAAACAATAATATGATTACTTATGAATTTCAAGATGTAAAGATAAGTTCCAGAAATAAACTTACCCAATTTGCATACAATACTTCATACATATTAAAATCTATTAAATATTTCACTTCAAACTAATCCTTTTTTTTCCTTATTTGAATTGTTTATTTTATTTTGCAATATTAAAATATCTAAGCCTTTTTTCTTTTTATATAAGTTAAGAAAAAAAAACATGGTTTTATTGGTGTGAAATGAATAATCATTCAATTAAAGAATAAATAAATATAAAAATAAATCTTATTCATCTGGAATTCCTCATAATATAACATTGCATTAAAATAAATAAGTAACTAAAATTTATTAATTAAAAATGACAATGGCGAAATATTTATACTATTTTTAATTGCCAATTGTGAAGAATAAAATAATTATAACAAAGAAAAGATAAGAATAAAAGTGAAAATTCGATCGTGTGTTACAGAGGCGCATCCAGAGAGATTTAATTCACGATTACGGAATAAAATGTTTTACGGTCAAATGGGCGGTAAGGATCTCGTGCGACGGAAGTGGAAAGATCTGTCGGAATTTGTCATGTTGGATTGCGACGGTCAAGATTTGACACCGAAACTGAAGGAGCATCGTGTTCACGCCATAGTTTTCTTGAACATTGCCTCGTACGGTGGTGGAACTCACCCTTGGGGCAGCGCGAGCGGAACCAAAGAACCATCGACGGAAGATGGACTGATCGAGGTCGTCGGTTTGACCACGTACCAGCTTCCGCTTCTTCAAGCAGGTGGCCACGGTACGTGCATTGCTCAATGCAGCACAGCTAAGCTGGTTACCACGAGGACCATTCCAATGCAGGTGAATTTCTTTCTATAACTTTATTTTATATGTATCGTTTTATTTTTATTTTTTATTTTATGTGTATTATAAATATTTTATTTATATATTATTATTTTTTTATACTCTTTTTTTTCTCATCTAGAGTAGATAGAACATTGTATAATAATAATGATGTAAAATTCGTGCCATTGAAATACATTTTTAATATTTTGTCTAAATATTTTGTAAAGTTTTTCTTGTTTGACAATATACAAGATATTAATACTTTAGATATTAATATTTGTGAAATATCTTTAAAGAGTTAATTTTGAAATAAAAACAAAATTTGGCATATAAAAATATCGATTAAAACTTATATATATATTACATTATATATAATAAATAATATAGTTAATATAATAGATATATTATATAAATATTAATTATTAAATCAACTATTAGATTAATTAAATAGATTATAGATTTTTCTGCAAAAATTTTTATAGACATTAATATAAACTAATAACTAAAGAAATATAGTTTAAATAGAAATTTACTTTATTTCTTAAATATTGTAATCATAGTTCTATTTCATGTTTTTTTTTTAATATTATATCATTTTGTATATTTTTGTACATTCTAATTTTACATAAATGCATAAATATCAGCAGTTTAATTATAAACAATTAAGTTTTCGTCAGATGAAGCGAGATAAAAATAGAATGATTTCACAGAGAGATCTCACTATTTCCATCTTGTTTCATCTAAATCTAAATTGTAACTTAAAAAGTAAGTTTTAACCGATACTTTTATAATGACTTTTATACTTGTTTTTATCTCTATGTATTCTAAAAATATCCCACGTATATATTAACATATGCACATAAATTACAACATAGACAGTTTTTAAATAATTACATAGTATGATAGAAAAGAATGACGAAACAAATTACAAGTGATCATAATAAATTATATGCTATATAAGTTTAATAATAGATTGAATATTATTACTGATTATTTGTTATATAATTAACTGGTTACTTGGGTTGTAATAAAAAGGAAATAGAAAAAATTAATTATTATTAACTCAACCTGATTTACAACATAAAAAAAATATCGTTACATAAAACACCAATTATTTATTGAAACTGCATAATTAAAATTATCTCAATGAATACAAGGATATCGCGAGATATTTTACATGTACGATAATAAAAATTGTTTTATAATTTAATGATTCGATTGTACATTCAATTATATGATTTATACAATCAAAGAAAGGATTATCATTCTTATTTTAGGTCGATGGCGAGGCTTGCCGACTGTTACCATCCATCATAAATCTAAAATTACTAAATAAAGCAACAATGTTAGCGAAACGAAGAAGTTCGAGCAAACCGCAACAAGATGTCAAACTGGAAAGATTAAAATTGCCGGTGATGAAGATCAAGATGTCAGATTACGAGAGATATCATCATGATAAGGATATGTTGAAAAAATCCGCTATCACGTGGATTGTGGAACCGCTTGATCTTGACGCTACCACAGATTTGGAATCTTTAAGAAAGATCCTGGCGAAAAACTATAACATGGACACTTGTTGCTTCCTCGATTGTAAGTATCGCCGTACAGAATTTCCGTTCCAACCATTTACAAGACTCTTTAGCCGCTTGTTGACAATTGTTACAAAGAAAGTTTCTTGAAATGATATATCTAAACTATCTGAGTAGTAATAATATAATTGTTAAATATTTCTCAAGTTCTTTTTTTTAAATTAAAATATTTTTAAAACATAATAAATGACATAATATTTTTATATATTTACATGTAAATAAATGTATCTAAATTATCAATCTAATTACCAATGGATTGTTATAAAATAAATATTATAGATAGTTGTAATTATAATAATCATTGTTACATATTTATAAGTTTTGGATATACATTCTGCGTTAATCCAATTTATTTCATTTGTTTTCTTAGAACAATTTAGAAAAATTTGATGCAATGCCAATTACAAAGTTCATTCATATTTTGTTAGAAAAAGAAAATAATTTTAAAATTTATATTTTTTGTAACTTTATATTGCTTCCATAGCCCAAATTCAATTAACAATTATTTAACGTATAATAATTAAAATTCATAGAATGTGGCTTGAAATTATATTATGAATATTATTCGAATAATTTTTCAGCATGCACTGCGGAACGATTCTTCAGAATCGATAAAGCTCAAGAGCAACTCCATTACGTGACCGATGTAGCTGTCGAAACGGTGTATGTTCTCGAAGAGAACGCAAATCAATCGAACGAATCCGAAGAAGCGAAGATATCTATGAATCAAAAATCGGATACTAGCGTACCACCAAGGTACTTACTTTTATTTATTTATCGAATTAAACTTTTTTTTTCTCGTTTACGGTAGATTACTCATTATTGCTCTCGTAGATAATCCTTTTTTTTTTAATACTATATGTTTCATATTTGTTTATAGTAAAACAATGTGTTAATTGTTGATTAAATCTTAACCTGTAATCGGCGTCGTATAATTTGAAAGATTCTAATATTTGATTATTTTTTTGGTTCTACATCTTTTAAAAGATAAAAGAGTTAATTTGTGTGTCATAAATAATGATATAGTAAATAATGTTATAATATTATTAAAATTAACTTTAATATATTTTGGAATAAAGTATGCAAAATTATCTTCTCTAATATATATTGAAAAAAATTTAAGCTTGATAATATTGAATTTTTTTTTTGAGGAATTTCTGAAACTCTATAACATTGTTCATATAATAACAAAAGTAGAGACGACGTCAGTTACAAAATTAATTTTGTTCTTTGTTTAACATAGATTGACTGTTTAGAGCCATTGAATAATATCATAGCGTTTCGATAATTTTATTATTTTATTTTTGTTATCTAATCTTTATTTGTATTATTGTTCTTTCTAATCTTTTGCATGGAAATATTAATTATTATAATAATTATTATATTAATAATTATTTCATATTCTATTTTAATATATTGTCCATAAATTAGATTGCAGTATGGTTTTTATCTGTCTTTATTAATTAAATTAATGAATAGAATTAAATAAATATACTCTAATATATGCATGAACATAATTTAAAATAAATAAAATTTCAGAAGTGGTTTTAAACGGTCAATTTTCTTTAAACAGAGAACAATATTTAATCTATATAACATAGTAGTTCACCTATTTATCTTTTATGTATATTGTTCACAGAGAAATTATTGAATAGTTCCGTATACAGTGATCTAAACAATGATTCGAAGTTACATAATTATGACCCGTAACTTCAAAATAATACCTTGTTTGAACCTTTTATCGCCACTTCACACTTTCGTCCGTGATATCTGTAATGGTAATGGAATCGTATCATTAGATTAATAGAAAGAACGTGTAATATAGCGAAGAACAAACAAAGAAAAATGCAGCCATGACAAAAGAGCAGCCCAAAGAAGAGAAAAAAGAGCAGCCCAACGAAGAGCAAAAGGCGGTGCCTAAAGAAGAACCAAAGGCGCAGCCTAAAGAAGAACCAAAAGCACAACCAGATACGGAACCGCAGAGTGCACCGCCTGAAACATCAACTAAAACAAAGACAGAGGTCGTGATTCCAAAATCTCATGAACCAATGAGTAATAACACGTCTAAAGATGTATCTCCAAATATGAAAAAGGAGGGGAACATATCTGGAGACGCGACCAAACAAAGCAGTTCCTCAAAATCGATCTCTGCGACGGTTGCCTCTCAGTCGCAACATCAAACACCACCCACCTTCATTAGGTAAGCTATTATTCTTATTTTTTTATATTAATTCACTGTAACTAATATTGTAACAAATATATAATTAAAAATTGATAGATGTTGCGATATAAATTGAATCATATAATGAAATATTTAATTTCATATATCACTTCAATATATATTTTTTTTTTTTGAGAATTTTTTTGTAAAAGAAGTAAGGAGATGCTTCGTTTAAATCAAATTTGAAATCTCTATTTCATATAATGATATTCCTGGCCACTTATTATTTCTTATTTCTTTTAAAAAAGAAATCTACTTTGAAAGAAATGTCTTATATATACTTTAATCCTCTACAGAGTAATTCGATTTTTAAAATGGTTTTTATTACTTATTATAAAGAAATGTTAGTTATGATATCTATTAGTGAATGTACTTTCAACTTCTTCTCTCAAAGTTATTCTAACTTTTCTATTCAAATATTTGAACAAATAATTTTTTTTTTTAGAAAACATCTTTGTTAATTACCACAGCAACTTTTTACTTCTCCTTTTAGAACATATATTTATAATAATTTTAAATAAAACTCATAGTCACAGAATAACAAGAAAATTATTTCTTTGAGTGGCTAATTTATGTTACAGTCCACGAGATAGACTTTTTGGTCTGAGTTCTGAAGTTCACACCTTTAACACGGGGTTACTGGAGAAAACCAGTGATGGTATTTTGAAAGCAGCGAAAATAGGCGATCTACAAGCTTTGAAGGAACTTCACGAGAAAGGATATTCCCTTCTGTCAATCGACTCCACTGGACAAACTGCTCTACACTTGGCCTCGAGATATGGCCATAAAAATATTGTCAGATATCTCATCGCTTGTGCACCACCAACTATTCTCAATATGATCGACAATGACAAGTAAGACTATGCTAATACATTATATCAACAGTTTGCTCAATTAAAAAAAAAAAAAAAGAAAAGGAAAAGAAAAATAAAAAACGACGATAAGAAAAAGTATAAGCATCAAATATAAATGATTTATTTTAAAATTTTAATATTTAGCTTGATATCTCTTTGTATAAACGACTCAGCTTAAATTGAAAAATTTTTTGTAAATTCTTTGGTAAATCTGTTTAGAACGTGCGAATTAAAAAGAAAATTTATTCTTGGCGCGTAAAAAGAAAATGAAAGGGGAAAAAAAAAAAAAGAAAAGTTTGTACCCTCTAATTACAGAGGTCAGACCGCTCTGCACAAAGCGGCTCAATATAAGCGTCGTTCCATTTGCTGCATGTTGGTAGCTGGTGGTGCTACTTTAATCATCAAGGATCGACACGGCAACTCACCTCGCGATCTAGCCCTACAAGCAGAGGACCGTGACCTCGCAGCGTATTTAAGCAGTGAGTTTTGATCTTTTTTTCTAGATGCTTTATGTGAAAAAATATACGATGCAGCTAAACGAAGAAATAGCACAAGAAATCATGAAGAATATCAAAGAATAAGGATTCTCAATTAATTAGAGAAAATAAGATTCTGAATTAATAATTTAATCAGATAATGCTTAAGCAATTTTCTATTCCTCTATTCTTTTCTACATAATATTTTATAGAATGAAATATTTTTATTCCAAAGATTGTAATTTATTAATCTTATCTTTATCTTTTTCTTAAGTAAGATATTTTATTTTTTATCTCAAAAAATTATTATTTTAGATTATATATATATATGTTATATGTATGAATTAAAAAAAAATTTTATACTTTGAGTTTAAAGTTAGTTTCAGATTTATAATGCAAGACTTTTTATTGTTTCTTGATATAACTTTTTGCAAACAAGTAATAAATATATTTTCAAACAATCTTAAAAGTATTTCAATCTTACAAGTATTTTTAAAAATGGTTTCCAAGAAGTAAAGTGTTATATCAATTTCTCGTGGCTGCATATTTCCTTTACAATTTTTTCCCATTAGAAACTCGAATAAATTACTACACCGCTTTTCATAAGGATAAGGATATCTGCTTTGATCTTGTGAAGAAAAACCAAGATATATTCATTAAAATAATGATGAAAGAGCAAAATAAAAATTTGAGAAAAATTTTTTTAAAAATTAAAAGAGAAGAATTAATGAATTAAGAATTAAATTTGCATGTTAAAATTAAATTATATATCTAACGATCTATATCTCGTGATATCTTTCGATACATAAAAAGCTCTCGTTATTTGAACACATAATATAATAAGAATACATAAAAATTCTTTAAGGATCTATTTGTCATTCGTTCTCCATTAGAGAGAATCTCTTTGAAAGAATTTTTCATCCATAACATCCTGTCAAACTGAAATCTTTTTCACCACCCAAACGGTTCCTGTAAACGGTTAAATCGGTTTTATTCATATGTATATATCAATTTTATTGATATATAGGTCAAGAGCAGTTCCAGCTGACAACGGAAGAAATGGAGAACTCCCTCTGACCTCCGCCCTTAATTAGTAGGGCTTGAATTGATCCAGTCTGTAGGAACATCAAGAGAAATGATCCAGGTGTGAACGAACAACGATCGTCACCAACAACGGTCATCAAACGATACACGTTCGTTTTCTCTGTTTTTTTGCGTAAGTCGCATGTGATAACTCGATTATTCCTTTTATCGGCAAATTAGCGATGTCGACGTATATTTATTAAGGTGCTCTCCATTTCCTTTCTCGTCGAAGTTTCGAGATCCCTTTCCACGAACGCGTAAATTAATTATATAACATTCTGTATAGATAAATTAAACATATATATACACATAACACGTGTACACGCGTGTTGTGAGATTAGAAATTTTTCGATCGATTAACAGCCTCTATACATATATACATATATATATATTTTTAAATCGTATTCCAATTAGACGAGAAATTTATTTATTATTGTCTTTTGAGTCTCGTCTTACCAACGAAGAAATCACGTAAATGTTTATATTCACCGATTTTTTTTTCAGTTGAAATTAATTGTATAACAATATGAATGCCGAGAAGTTAACGCGCGTGCGGATGAAACAGGCAAAAGAATTTTTGCTCATTGCTGTTATAAAATCGTACTCGTGAATTTTAAAAATATGATAAATATTCTCAGATGACCCAAGAAGAGAAACCGAATTAGTGAGAGATTAGGATTAAAGGAGAATGATTTGATCGAAAATTAATTAATTATAGTTAAACATCATAAAGACTAATCTTCACTGTATTGTTCTTGTTTATATGATTTTTATTTTATATTTTTCTACGTTTCCATTTCTAAATATTACGAGTTTTGACAAATTATAAGTAAATTGTCCCTATTGTATTGAATTTGTAGTGTTGTTGTTCCATAATAACGTAGACACAGATTTTTACATTTTTCGCGACTAGTGGCGCCATTACCTTCCTTAAATGCGAAGGATGCATAAGTATATATATAGGTTAGTGTTCACAGAGTTGGGCAGAATTTTTTTGTTCCAGTTATTTAGATCATTGAGACTGTTAGAGGATCGTTGATTCACGTTAGAAATTTGTTTTTATGCACATTGTGCGCATCGTTACGATCGTTGTTCGGGTAAGATTTTTTTCTTTTTCGATTCGAAAAAAAAAAAAAAGTTATTCGTAAGAGGCGTATTCGAAAAATTTTGTTATAATCACGTGATAATCGAAGGATGAAGATAAAATATATTTATCGCCATGGTTATTTGTTGAATTTTATCGAAGAGAAAGAAGTTCTATCCGACTCTGCTGGTATCCCCAAGCGTTCACTTTAATATCTCGTTATATTGTTCTCTCCGCTTGTTCTAGGATACCTCGTTGCATTGGATATACATATCTTTTTCTATAAAAAAAAAAAAAAGTCTCGCGTTAATATACATATATATATTATACATATACATATATTTTCTACGTACGTTAAATACTGATATAATATTTATTGTTCTTAAGATAAAAAGATTTCTTCACGATGCTGTTTTATTCTTATCCGTGAACATTCGTTGCACTTCTTGCCACTGCTTGGATATACATGAGAAACACGTGATTTTATATACAAGCTAAAGAAAAATGAACAGTTATGTAAAAAAAAATCGGATAGTTGGAAAATACTTTCGAATTTTCATGCATATCGGTGTGATATAATTTAACGTGTTTGCATATTCGTCTGAAATATAATTGTTAGATATATCGTTTTCGTGAATCATTTATAATATCTAAATAAAATCACGGAATTTAGGGAAAAAATGTGCCAATCAATCGATGAATCAGTGGAAACTTAAATCACGTTTGCATTACTTCTTACGATGATATAAATTAATAAAAAAACATATTCAATCTGTAATATTTCAAAGAATCTTCAATTCAAGATACATTTTTACGTAAATAATTTATTCTCTTTCGAAATCATTTATATTTGTTTCTATATTTTTCGATTCGAAAGTAATTCGTAATAATTTTTAAATCATAAAAAATATTTCTTAAAAATTTTATTCGTGCATTGTAAACACGACTTAAGATTTGCATTATCCATTGTTATACACCGATCGCGTTAAAAATTCGAAAGAAATAAAATCTCTAATGTACCAAGCAGTGATGTTCACCTATTTAAGCGATATTAAATCGATTGAGAAATGAAAAGAAGCAGAGATCGGATGAAGGATCGGTCGATGATACAAAAAAAAAAAAGGATAAGAGATCGGGAAGAAGAATTATCATAACTCGGTACCAAAATGAAAAAGGGGATCAACGTACGAACACCAATTAGCTCTTAAAAAAAAGACGGTCTATCGTCGCTTATTATTATTATACTATTACTAGACTATTCTAATTTTATTGTCGAATTATATCGTATAACGTATATATAGTTACTCCTTCGAGCATTATTCGTCCTATGGACATGGTGAAATCGTTTTTGAACAAAATGAAGCCACAATGATATATATATATACATGTAGATATATGCGAGGTAAGTTATCCATGTTGGACACTCGCGAATCCATGTTTAATATCATATTCTCGACTAGATTCACGTTAGCGAAGTTCAAGTATTTAAATAACCACTTACGACAAATTTATTATTATGGAGAATAATAGTTTCTTATTTCGTCAAACGTGTCATGTATATATACACATATATATATATACATTCATATATATATATGAATGTATGTATGTATATATATATATATATATATTCTTTTTCGCGCTTTTCTCAAGGGAATCATCTTTAATCCCTCGTTTTCAATTATATAACGATCTACATATTTTTATTATTATTAATGATCGAGGAAAAAAAATGATCCAAAGGATTCGTGTGAAACGATTCAACGATTTCACGTTCTAGTTGTATATATATTCATTCATAGTTCTCGTAAGGAGAAAACTCGACTCTTATCAATTAATAACCGACGTACGATCGATGTTCAACGTATAAATGAAAAAGAAAAAGAAAAAAAAAAAAAAAGATTCTCTACGAATCTAAAAAGTCTTCGACTCGAAAAAATTCCTAGCTTCGAATTTTAGCTAATTTTGAACGTTGAAAGTAATAGGGGGAAGAAAAAAGAAAGGAGGGAAGGGGGGAAGAGAGAAAAAGAGTAGAAAGTCGAATTCGAACGGATCGAGAGATATCGATATTCGCGCGTGTCCACTCCTCATGTGTCTCTTATCCTCTGTAATTAAAACTGATATTTTTAAGCGATCGAGTTTAGGGATCGAGTTTTAGAGCAAGTTTCGCGGCAAGAAGATCGCGCATGCGCGTACTCTGCCGTGTATCGAGTAAACTAGATTGTAAGTATACCAGTAGAGAGAATTGAAGGTATCCAATAACGAATGGTGAATCGATTCTAGAAATGCCTTCGAGCGTAAGATACCGTTGTTCTGATTATTTTTTATATGTAGTGTAATCACGATGCCTTTGTAATTCTATCCACGAGAAAATGAGCCACGTGCATCGAGCGAACGATCGATATTTCCACTGTATTTAATGTCCCTATTATATTTAACGAAGAGAAGCGAGCCGTTCGGGTCCTTCGCGCGATGAACGTCGGCCAACGTCGATTTAAAAGAAGCACGAAGAGAAAGCGGAAGCTAGAGTTAAATCACGTTGAAACAGCTTTAATGTATTAGTTGAAAATTTTTATTTAATTTGTATAAAACCTTAGTCTCGATTGTTTAAATTAAACCGAGAGGACGAAAAATTTTTTTCTTTCTCGATTAAAGTGAATTTTAAATTTATCAAGTATTTAATTGAAAAAAAATCTGTTGACTTGACTGTTATTTGAATTTTATTAAATTTAAATTAAATTGACGTTTCAAATAAATTATTTTCCTTCTTTGTAATTCTTTATTTTCTGTTTTTATTCCCATGTTTATTTCTCTCTCTCTCTCTCTATCTATCTATCTATCTCTCTTCTATCGGCAATTCAATAATCGTAAATTATTTCTTCAAGTTTTGACTCGAACTTTACTGCGAAAACTCTTGAATCCATCGCCATCTTTATTATCGTCTATCGTGATTATATAATCTGGTTTAAAAGTTTCAATGACCAAAAATTTCTTGTTTCCTTCTTTTAGGAATCGGTCCGCGATGAAAAGAGAGTTCTTGCGATTATTTTCTCGTTTCACGGAGATTCTTCTTCGTTTGCGCGAGATAAAAATCGTTAAATCGAACGAAAAGAGATTAAAATACTTTGAAATCGTGTTGAATCGTCGTGTAATTACGATAATACTTCTTACCTTATATATCGTCTCAATAGAATCGAGATGTATTTCAAATCTAATTGCTCGGAAATTTCGATGCGTGTTTGTGTAACTTCCTTATCGATCGAGTTGCCGATTATAATATACGAATTTTCCACTTTTCAAAATCACATTCGTATCGGCGTGTAAATGTTTCTAAGAAATATTTTGCTAAGTTTTAAGATCTAAAAATAGAAAATGTACATATAATAATTTCTCAATAATAATTTTCTCGACGTTATATTTCTGAATCGTAATAAATAAATACTCGATATTGAAATGATTGATCAACGGAGAAAAGAAAATTAAGGAAAGACGAATGAACGTAAATGTTATAATTCGATTTCATCGATGACTACAGAAAAGTTCCGCATTTATTTTAAGATAATTATTGTATAGAACATGTTCCTTGCACATGAAAGTTTTTCGAATTTCTTAAAGGTAAACGTTTATCCGAATTGTTGTGGAAGTATCGCGAAAATAAAATGCAAAATAATTCGAATTGCGAAACAATACGATATTATTCTCCTAACTACGAAACTATATTAAATTATGAAATAATATTATTCTTAATATAATTCGAGACGTCAAAAAATCGAAGGGGATTCTAGATATTGATTTTTAATAATCACGAAATATGAAAATGAAAAATTCAAAACGATGGTGAACATATTGACGGCTATGAAAGAAAACTTTATCATCTTTCATATTTTTTGAAAAAATTTATAATGCGACTGTACGCCACAGAATAGGAAATCTCCATTACGCATACGTGCAGTCTCGAGTGTGTTAATTATTAACAGATAAAATCAGAGATACGCAGGAAAATATTTAAATTATATGATCGTTATTCTCCACGATTACTCGTTACAATTTATAATAATTATCTTGATAAAAATTTAATTCTCTTCGAAGATATTCTCGTTATAATTGAGGGAAAAAAATTCTATTTCACACGTTAATCCAACTATTTTCTCGTTGATTCGTGTACATACTAGATAATAATATAAAAAAAACATTTAAATCGATTGAAACGATAAAAGAAGTAAAAGGAACGAAATCCTTGAAAATGATATTTTATTCTGAATATTAATGACAAATTTGTTCGTATTGTGCGTTTAATAAATATATTTTTACCGGTGTAATTGAAGATTAAAATCAATGATCGAAGATTAAAATCGATGATTATAAAGTAAACGTGTTTCAATTTTCAAGAATTTCCAAGAACGAGCTCAAATTTTCTAATCTCTTTTGCGTATGAGATTGTACACGTGACGTTTTTTAGATATTGCTTCCCTTTTCTGGACGACATCACTTTGAATGGAACGGGGCAATTCAAGATTCCCTTTGAACTTTTTTCAGTTTAATCTTAGCCTTTAATCTTCGTCGACATTCAATAATGCAACTCCTGCTCTTCCTTTTCTTTTTTTTTTTTATGCTTCTTCTTTTTTCTTTTGTCCAATTGATCAATAAGAAATCGTTCTATCGTAAATTCAACGCGTTACAATGTTTCTTGAAGATTTTACTGCAAATTTCAGAACAAAGTTAATGTTAAAAATTTTTTAAAAATTAAAAAGAAAATTGTATGATATTTATGAAAAGTACGTTACGTAACCGCGCAAATCATTCTCGCTGTGATCCTTCTGTTCATGTACAAACGAGAACATTGCACGTTAGAAACGAGTGGTACTTGGACTTTGCGTAATTTTGTCGACAATGGACCGTTGCTTCTAAAGCTCCCCAACCTGTAACCATCGCTTTGCTACCAGCCATGTAATGATCGGCTATCGGCGCCAATAGAATTGGTCCCACTCGCGAATGTACACCAATGGTTTCCTTAACTGAAATTGCAGTTGATTGATTCATGAACAGCGTTAATTTTTGAGAAAAAGATCGATCGTGGAAGCCTAATTTTGTCGTATCTTTTAATCGCTTAAATTCGCCATGGTTATTTGTTGAATTTTATCGAAAGAGAAGAAGTTCTATCCGACTCTGCTGGTATCCCCAAGCGTTCACTTTAATATCTCGTTATATTGTTCTCTCCGCTTGTTCTAGGATACCTCGTTGCATTGGATATACATATCTTTTTCTATAAAAAAAAAAAAAGTCTCGCGTTAATATACATATATATATTATACAATACATATATTTTCTACGTACGTTAATACTGATATAATATTTATTGTTCTTAAGATAAAAAGATTTCTTCACGATGCTGTTTTATTCTTATCCGTGAACATTCGTTGCACTTCTTGCACTGCTTGGATATACATGAGAACACGTGATTTTATATACAAGCTAAAGAAAAATGAACAGTTATGTAAAAAAAATCGGATAGTTGGAAAATACTTTCGATTTTCATGCATATCGGTGTGAATAATTTAACGTGTTTGCATATTCGTTCTGAAATATAATTGTTAGATATATCGTTTTCGTGAATCATTTATAATATCTAAAAAAATCACGGAATTTAGGGAAAAAATGTGCCAATCAATCGATGAATCAGTGGAACTTAAATCACGTTTGCATTACTTCTTACGATGATATAAATTATAAAAAAACATATTCAATCTGTAATATTTCAAAGAATCTTCAATTCAAGATACATTTTTACGTAAATAATTTATTCTCTTTCGAAATCATTTATATTTGTTTCTATATTTTTCGATTCGAAAGTAATTCGTAATAATTTTTAATCATAAAAATATTTCTTAAAAATTTTATTCGTGCATTGTAAACACGACTTAAGATTTGCATTATCCATTGTTATACACCGATCGCGTTAAAAATTGAAAGAAATAAATCTCTAATGTACCAAGCAGTGATGTTCACCTATTTAAGCGATATTAAATCGATTGAGAAATGAAAAAAAGCAGAGATCGGATGAAGGATCGGTCGATGATACAAAAAAAAAAAAGGATAAGAGATCGGGAAGAAGAATTATCATAACTCGGTACCAAAATGAAAAAGGGGATCAACGTACGAACACCAATTAGCTCTTAAAAAAAGACGGTCTATCGTCGCTTATTATTATTATACTATTACTAGACTATTCTAATTTTATTGTCGAATTATATCGTATAACGTATATATAGTTACTCCTTCGAGCATTATTCGTCCTATGGACATGGTGAAATCGTTTTTGAACAAAATGAAGCCACAATGATATATATATATATACATGTAGATATATGCGAGGTAAGTTATCCATGTTGGACACTCGCGAATCCATGTTTAATATCATATTCTCGACTAGATTCACGTTAAAGTTCAAGTATTTAAATAACCACTTACGACAAATTTATTATTATGGAGAATAATAGTTTCTTATTTCGTCAAACGTGTCATGTATATATACACATATATATATATACATTCATATATATATATGAATGTATGTATGTATATATATATTATATATATTCTTTTTCGCGCTTTTCTCAAGGGAATCATCTTTAATCCTCGTTTTCAATTATATAACGATCTACATATTTTTATTATTATTAATGATCGAGGAAAAAAAATGATCCAAAGGATTCGTGTGAAACGATTCAACGATTTCACGTTCTAGTTGTATATATATTCATTCATAGTTCTCGTAAGGAGAAAACTCGACTCTTATCAATTAATAACCGACGTACGATCGATGTTCAACGTATAAATGAAAAAGAAAAAGAAAAAAAAAAAAAGATCTCTCGAATCTAAAAAGTCTTCGACTCGAAAAAATTCCTAGCTTCGAATTTTAGCTAATTTTGAACGTTGAAAGTAATAGGGGGAAGAAAAAAGAAAGGAGGGAAGGGGGGAAGAGAGAAAAAGAGTAGAAAGTCGAATTCGAACGGATCGAGAGATATCGATATTCGCGCGTGTCCACTCCTCATGTGTCTCTTATCCTCTGTAATTAAAACTGATATTTTTAAGCGATCGAGTTTAGGGATCGAGTTTTGAGCAAGTTTCGCGCAAGAAGATCGCGCATGCGCGTACTCTGCCGTGTATCGAGTAAACTAGATTGTAAGTATACCAGTAGAGAGAATTGAAGGTATCCAATAACGAATGGTGAATCGATTCTAGAAATGCTTCGAGCGTAAGATACCGTTGTTCTGATTATTTTTTATATGTAGTGTAATCACGATGCCTTTGTAATTCTATCCACGAGAAAATGAGCCACGTGCATCGAGCGAACGATCGATATTTCCACTGTATTTAATGTCCCTATTATATTTAACGAAGAGAAGCGAGCCGTTCGGGTCCTTCGCGCGATGAACGTCGGCCAACGTCGATTTAAAAGAAGCACGAGAGAAAGCGGAAGCTAGAGTTAAATCACGTTGAAACAGCTTTAATGTATTAGTTGAAAATTTTTATTTAATTTGTATAAAACCTTAGTCTCGATTGTTTAAATTAAACCGAGAGGACGAAAAATTTTTTTCTTTCTCGATTAAAGTGAATTTTAAATTTATCAAGTATTTAATTAAAAAAAAATCTGTTGACTTGACTGTTATTTGAATTTTATTAAATTTAAATTAATTGACGTTTCAAAATATTATTTTCCTTCTTTGTAATTCTTTATTTTCTGTTTTTATTCCCATGTTTATTTCTCTCTCTCTCTCTCTATCTATCTATCTATCTCTCTTCTATCGGCAATTCAATAATCGTAAATTATTTCTTCAAGTTTTGACTCGAACTTTACTGCGAAAACTCTTGAATCCATCGCCATCTTTATTATCGTCTATCGTGATTATATATCTGGTTTAAAAGTTTCAATGACCAAAATTTCTTGTTTCCTTCTTTTAGGAATCGGTCCGCGATGAAAAGAGAGTTCTTGCGATTATTTTCTCGTTCACGGAGATTCTTCTTCGTTTGCGCGAGATAAAAATCGTTAAATCGAACGAAAAGAGATTAATACTTTGAAATCGTGTTGAATCGTCGTGTAATTACGATAATATTCTTACCTTATATATCGTCTCAATAGAATCGAGATGTATTTCAAATCTAATTGCTCGGAAATTTCGATGCGTGTTTGTGTAACTTCCTTATCGATCGAGTTGCCGATTATAATATACGAATTTTCCACTTTTCAAAATCACATTCGTATCGGCGTGTAAATGTTTCTAAGAAATATTTTGCTAAGTTTTAAGATCTAAAAATAGAAAATGTACATATAATAATTTCTCAATAATAATTTTCTCGACGTTATATTTCTGAATCGTAATAAATAAATACTCGATATTGAAATGATTGTCAACGGAGAAAAGAAAATTAAGGAAAGACGAATGAACGTAAATGTTATAATTCGATTTCATCGATGACTACAGAAAAGTTCCGCATTTATTTTAAGATAATTATTGTATAGAACATGTTCCTTGCACATGAAAGTTTTTCGAATTTCTTAAAGGTAAACGTTTATCCGAATTGTTGTGGAAGTATCGCGAAAATAAATGCAAAATAATTCGAATTGCGAAACAATACGATATTATTCTCCTAACTACGAAACTATATAAATTATGAAATAATTTATTCTTAATATAATTCGAGACGTCAAAAAATCGAAGGGGATCTAGATATTGATTTTTAATAATCACGAAATATGAAAATGAAAAATTCAAAACGATGGTGAACATATTGACGGCTATGAAAGAAACTTTATCATCTTTCATTTTTTTGAAAAAATTTATAATGCGACTGTACGCCACAGAATAGGAATCTCCATTACGCATACGTGCAGTCTCGAGTGTGTTAATTATTAACAGATAAAATCAGAGATACGCAGGAAAATATTTAAATTATATGATCGTTATTCTCCACGATTACTCGTTCAATTTATAATAATTATCTTGATAAAAATTTAATTCTCTTCGAAGATATTCTCGTTATAATTGAGGGAAAAAAATTCTATTTCACACGTTAATCCAACTATTTCTCGTTGATTCGTGTACATACTAGATATAATATAAAAAAAACATTTAAATCGATGAAACGATAAAAGAAGTAAAAGGAACGAAATCCTTGAAAATGATTTTTATCTGAATATTAATGACAAATTTGTTCGTATTGTGCGTTTAATAAATATATTTTTACCGGTGTAATTGAAGATTAAAATCAATGATCGAAGATTAAAATCGATGATTATAAAGTAAACGTGTTTCAATTTTCAAGAATTTCCAAGAACGAGCTCAAATTTTCTAATCTCTTTTGCGTATGAGATTGTACACGTGACGTTTTTTAGATATTGCTTCCCTTTTCTGGACGACATCACTTTGAATGGAACGGGGCAATTCAAGATTCCCTTTGAACTTTTTTCAGTTTAATCTTAGCCTTTAATCTTCGTCGACATTCAATAATGCAACTCCTGCTCTTCCTTTTCTTTTTTTTTTTATGCTTCTTCTTTTTTCTTTTGTCCAATTGATCAATAAGAAATCGTTCTATCGTAAATTCAACGCGTTACAATGTTTCTTGAAGATTTTACTGCAAATTTCAGAACAAAGTTAATGTTAAAAATTTTTTAAAATTAAAAAGAAAATTGTATGATATTTATGAAAAGTGGAATGCCAGTCGACCATCTTACTTCTTATCGCGTCTCCGAATCGTGGATGTAGAAAATCCAGTTAAAAGTTTCCAATGTGATCCAAATAATTTCATTGTCTTCCTTTCATACTTTGTATAGGTAAATATCGGTCCCGAGCGATGAAAAGAGAGTTCTTGCAGATATATTTCTCGTTCACGGAGAGTCTTCTTCGTTTGTTGCGCGAGATACAAGAGTAAAATCGTTAAGAGTGCGAAGCGCAGAAAAAGAGAATTAATAAACGATCATATAATAAATATAATTTACGTCTTGCATAACGATCTGCCGTGATCTGCTAGTATTCGTTCGGTAATCTTACGACTAGATACTTTTACATCTATATTTATATTACAGTCTCAATACGAAATCGTGCCTGAGTATTTACACATAGTCTAACTGACTCGCGTGAATAACTGTTCCGAATTGAACGTGGTTTGTGTAACTTCCTTATTCGATCGAGTTGCCTGAATTCATGCTGGACTGATTATACAATAGTGTGCCACTTTTCAAAATCACATTTCGTCTAATTACGGCTGAGTATAAATTGTTTCTAAGATTATATATTTTTCTAAGTATTTTAAGCAATCTAAAAAAGTTGGGAAAAAAGTGTACATATAAATTAGAGTTTCACAATAATAATTTACATCAGACGTTAATTATGTCTCGTGAATTTCGCAAATTACAAGTACCAGCTCTCGTATATATTGTGAAAGATTTGCGACACATTCAGAGTCTGGTGAGAAAATGAAATAGATTAAGGAAAAGACGATGAACTTTAATATCGATATTTTATAACTTACGAATATTTCATCCGATTGACTTACAGCGAAAAGTTCCGCAATTTATTTAAGGATATATATGTGTGTATAGAAACATGTTCCCTTTGCACATTTGAAAGTATTTTACGAATACTTAAAGTGCGTAAAACTTATTATACGTAACTGTTGTTTGAGAGAAGATATCGTCTGCACACCCATATACAAGATTTTTGGCACGAGATACATCGAATTCTTCTGAACAATTTGCTGAAACGATAACAGCTTAAATTCTTATTTCACATCTTTCATACTATACTTAACGAAATAGATTCCGATTAGTTAGTTAAATTATGAAGAAATAAATTAAATCAGTATTAATTCTATTAATGTTATAACTGTCGAGAGACGTATCTATAAATCAACGAATCGTAATGGGGGATTCTAGATATTGATTTTTAATATCACGAAAATGAAAATGAAAAATTCAAAACGATGGTGAACATATTGACGGCTATGAAAAAAAACTTTATCATCTTTCATATTTTTTGAAAAAAATTTATAATGCGACTGTACGCCACAGAATAGGAAATCTCCATTACGCATACGTGCAGTCTCGAGTGTGTTAATTATTAACAGATAAAATCAGAGATACGCAGGAAAAATTTAAATTATATGATCGTTATTCTCCACGATTACTCGTTACAATTTATAATAATTATCTTGATAAAAATTTAATTCTCTTCGAAGATATTCTCGTTATAATTGAGGGAAAAAAATTCTATTTCACACGTTAATCCAACTATTTTCTCGTTGATTCGTGTACATACTAGATAATAATATAAAAAAAACATTTAAATCGATTGAAAGATAAAAGAAGTAAAAGGAACGAAATCCTTGAAAATGATATTTTATTCTGAATATTAATGACAAATTTGTTCGTATTGTGCGTTTAATAAATATATTTTTACCGGTGTAATTGAAGATTAAAATCAATGATCGAAGATTAAAATCGATGATATTAAAGTAAACGTGTTTCAATTTTCAAGAATTTCCAAGAACGAGCTCAAATTTTCTAATCTCTTTTGCGTATGAGATTGTACACGTGACGTTTTTTAGATATTGCTTCCCTTTTCTGACGACATCACTTTGAATGGAACGGGGCAATTCAAGATTCCCTTTGAACTTTTTTCAGTTTAATCTTAGCCTTTAATCTTCGTCGACATTCAATAATGCAACTCCTGCTCTTCCTTTTCTTTTTTTTTTTATGCTTCTCTTTTTTTCTTTGTCCAATATCAATAAGAAATCGTTCTATCGTAAATTCAACCGTTACAATGTTTCTTGAAGATTTTACTGCAAATTTCAGAACAAAGTTAATGTTAAAAATTTTTAAAAATTAAAAAGAAAATTGTATGATATTTATGAAAAGTGAAATATCATGTATATTCTGACGCTCTCATTTTTTTAGTAGCTTCACCAATAAAGAGTTTTTCAAGCACAACTTCATTTTTTCACTGATAACATGTATTTTTTAAAGCACCAATCGATGGAGCATAAAATTTCCAATAAAAAAGTATTAACACACTTATAGCGAGAAACCAATAGTTTAAAAGATATAGCAAAAATTAAAAATTTTAGGAGGTCGACCTCCTGTCGCATCATGTTCTCCTAATACAAAATCGAGTTTTCGGACAAAACTTTTTCTTCGATCGCCGGAATTTCGACGTTAATACTTTTTTTTAAATATCTCCTTTATTATTCGGAATATTAAAAAATGTTTCAAATAAAAGTTGAATGGTTTCGAAAGGGCTATATTCTGACGCTCTCATTTTTTTAGTAGCTTCACCAATAAAGAGTTTTTCAAGCACAACTTCATTTTTTTCACTGATAACATGTATTTTTTAAAGCACCAATCGATGGAGCATAAAATTTCCAATAAAAAAGTATTAACACACTTATAGCGAAAAACCAATAGTTTAAAAGATATAGCAAAAATTAAAAATTTTTAGGAGGTCGACCTCCTGTCGCATCATGTTCTCCTAATACAAAATCGAGTTTTCGGACAAAACTTTTTCTTCGATCGCCGGAATTTCGACGTTAATACTTTTTTTTAAATATCTCCTTTATTATTCGGAATATTAAAAAATGTTTCAAATAAAAGTTGAATGGTTTCGAAAGGGCTATATTCTGACGCTCTCATTTTTTTAGTAGCTTCACCAATAAAGAGTTTTTCAAGCACAACTTCATTTTTTTCACTGATAACATGTATTTTTTAAAGCACCAATCGATGGAGCATAAAATTTCCAATAAAAAAGTATTAACACACTTATAGCGAGAAACCAATAGTTTAAAAGATATAGCAAAAATTAAAAATTTTTAGGAGGTCGACCTCCTGTCGCATCATGTTCTCCTAATACAAAATCGAGTTTTCGGACAAAACTTTTTCTTCGATCGCCGGAATTTCGACGTTAATACTTTTTTTAAATATCTCCTTTATTATTCGGAATATTAAAAAATGTTTCAAATAAAAGTTGAATGGTTTCGAAAGGGCTATATTCTGACGCTCTCATTTTTTAGTAGCTTCACCAATAAAGAGTTTTTCAAGCACAACTTCATTTTTTTCACTGATAACATGTATTTTTTAAAGCACCAATCGATGGAGCATAAAATTTCCAATAAAAAAGTATTAACACACTTATAGCGAAAAACCAATAGTTTAAAAGATATAGCAAAAATTAAAAATTTTTAGGAGGTCGACCTCCTGTCGCATCATGTTCTCCTAATACAAAATCGAGTTTTCGGACAAAACTTTTTCTTCGATCGCCGGAATTTCGACGTTAATACTTTTTTTTAAATATCTCCTTTATTATTCGGAATATTAAAAAATGTTTCAAATAAAAGTTGAATGGTTTCGAAAGGGCTATATTCTGACCCTCTCATTTTTTTAGTAGCTTCACCAATAAAGAGTTTTTCAAGCACAACTTTATTTTTTTCACTGATAACATGTATTTTTTAAAGCATCAATCGATGGAGCATAAAATTTCCTATAAAAAGGTATTAACGCACTTATTGCATGCATACATGTATATAATTTATTTAGGTAAGTGATTTAAATTTATTTTATAGAGCATTTATAAATGTTATTATTATACTTCAGACATAAAAATTTTAATAAATATGTATTTAGAAATCATTACTTTCGTGAATATTAGATTCCTTTCTATTTTAAATCTGAAGTTAAAACTAATACAAAGAAACTTATTCTTATTAACGATTTTTCAATTTTTCAATGCATGTATGTATGAGGAAAGAAAAGATAAGAATGTGTGCACGCAAAATAAATGGGATACATTGTTACAAATATTCTTTACATTATATCACATCGAGTTTTAAAAAATAATTTAAAAATAAATTTATATTTTATTAATTTAATTTGCGAAAGCAGAATATTCGAATAATGCAATATAAATAATGTACGTTATTTAAATATTTTTTTATATAATGAATAACAAAGATGAAATAGATATATCGACAAACAAATTAATAAATTAATAAACAAACGTTTGACTATTAAAAACTTTATTCTTCATAAGGAAATATTTATTTTTACGAAATAAAAATACACAGCTATTTAAGCAGATAATGAATTCAACTATTCAGGAGCTTGGTTCGCATTATAACAGCAAAGTAGCGAAACCGAAAGTTATTTGCGTGAAAAGAAACGGAAGGTTGCTAAAAAAAACCAGAAAAAAGAAACAAAGCTTAATTAAAGAATGTTCTTATCCCTGTGAATACAACTTGTTGCATTTAATTTAAATAAGAAAAAGAGAATAATAAATAAAACATTGTCTTTATTATTGGGATACAACAAAAAAAATTCTTTTTTCAAAATAATTGAACAATTGTTATTCATTGTTACAAAATTTTAAATAATGAAATTATTAAAAAATAAATATTCTTTATCTAATGACAATTGGAAATTTTAGTTTCAATTATTTAAACACTGAAAAATATCTCCAAGAATGCAATTTTAATTTTGAATATTTGAATTTTTATGAAATATAATTAATATTTTTTTAAATGATTTCTATTCATAAAAATAAATAATATTATCGCAAATCGTACACGAGATTGTACGGAACTTCACGAAAGCAATATCAATGATTTGATTGTAGTTGGAGAAGTTCGACTATAAATCTTCATGGAGATCGTATAGGTCAAACTAAAAGTACGATGTAAAGTTCATTTTGAAAAGTAGTTTGGAAACTCTGACCCAGAAAATCGAATGACTTTAGCAACTTCATGGACCAAAAGATATCCGTATCCGCTTAAACCAATCAAATATTCTGGAAACTTAGACTTTTACCTACCTTAAATTTCGAGTGTAATAAGCTTTTCGGTTAACTAATGAATGCAAATTATTAGAGTAATGAATAATCAATTTATATGATAAATAACATCAAAATTTCGGATTCTGAATAGTTTATAATAATAAAGTGCTTAATCAACTCCGTGAAATCTATTTATATTAAATATGTATTAGGATGAGATAGTTTACTGAATTTGCATTATCATTAATGAATCGTTGATTAAATCAGAAAGATTATCTTGGTTTATAGATGAGGCACTACAATAATGCTATCATAATAAATTATCATAGTAAATTGGTTCATTCCACTGAAATTTAAATTATTTTCTTATTATTATCATGATATATTATATAATTTAACCGTAATTTAGTTTCTATTTATTTATTAATAAATTACTATTAAATTAATATCAGATGATATAACGTTGATCCTTTTTTTCTTGATAGGTCAAGAATATATATCTTTACTAACAAAATAAAATTATAAATTAAAAATCTGAATATTGGAAATATAAAGAAAAATATATATTAAAAATTGAATATTCTATATATTATTATTTATAATTAAAAGAAGCATAGTAATAGAAAAGTTATTTTTTTGATTTTTTTCATTTTTCATATAATACTATAATAAAACAAAATAATTTTTACATTTATAATAAAATTGTTATAATTATAATTTTTATGCCAGTTTGAAAACTGGACACAATTTTTTTCTTTTCTAAATTACTATAATATTGTATTCATTTCTAATAGAAGAAAAAATTCATCTTAAGGATTATTCGTTAAAATTACTAATTATTAAATTAAATTTCAAGCTTTCGTTAACTTAAAATAATTTCCTTTAAAACTTCGAGGAAACAGGGCAAGTCTTCAATGCATTTTTAAGAAACCGCTTAATTACTTATCCACCAATTAACCACCATTGCGATCAACGATGGAGAGTTAATTAAGGCTCGAGCTTGGCCTTACACCGCAATTTTTCGGATCAATTCAGCAGAAACAATTTTCGCAACTCAGCCCGCGAGGACAGAGCGCAGAGAACAAACCACCTAACTTTCGTGAAAACGAAATACGAACGGGACTAAGCCTTGGCTCGTTACCGAGGGGGAAAATCGGAGTATTTAGGTCGTCGTTCACAATGCATGGCGTACTTAACAGTGGCCTCTTTGTTTCCCGTTCTGCAGTCAAAACAGACCTAGTTGCAGTCTAAATTAGTGGCGCACAGTTAACCCTACCGGCTAAAATCGTCATGCGAATCGATTAAACATCCCTCAGGCTCCATTTCGAATTGGTTTATGATCCGTAACCTATGGAGGAGGAAAGGCTACGAATACGGGACAGAATAGAAACTTGATACACCAAGGTTTCGATCTATGCATAGCATCCATAGTTTTGACAATGATTGAATTATCAGCTTGAAATATTATGACACAATCTTTCAATTATTATTGATAATTTTGTTTAAAAAATTCTTTTTTCTATTTTATATTTCGTTGATTGTATAATAATTTACTACACTTCGCCTATTAAAGCGATTTCAATTTATTTTATGAATTCTAAAAAAATAGAAAAGTAAGTTATACTAATCATAGTATATTTCAAAGTATTAATGAAGATTTGAAATATTCGTGTCTTAAATTGATTATCTAATTATGATTGTTTTATTACATTTGATATTATACTTATACATATCAAAATCTTTAAAACTTTTTTTAGTAAGATAGAGTTTCATAATTTATTTTTCTTCAAAGTAATATATTATGTTTCGTATTACTATGTCTGATTTTGATTTTATTTAGAAAAAGTAAAAAAATAAAAATAAAAAATTCTATATGTTCATAATATTATTTTTATGTAATATTATAAAATTCCTCAAACATTTTCATTTCATTTTTTTTATTTATTATTATAATGAGGTTTTCTATTTTCTCTTTTCATTAAAAAATAAAATGTATATCTCACGTTCCTGTATTCCTAGAGAAAATGACATTTTATGATTCTCAATATTTCTGAAGTTTAATGGAATGTATAGAGTGTTATATGAATTTATTTGAAAGATTGATAAAGATTAAAATAGATGTAAAAATTGGTACACAAAAATGAAACTTATTTATTAAGTTAGAAGTAATTGAAGCAAATTAATGGAAATGGATTTTATTTTATTTCTATTTTGCTCTATTTAAAGCAAACTTTAATTGTTTGTAACTTAATAAATAAATCTAACTGAAAATTTTATATATTAATTTTTGTATTTTAATCTTTCGAATCGATTCTTCAAAAATATTCCACGAATATATTAATATATATTAAAACATACATAAAATATCTCTTCTTTAATGTAGAAATTCAACCACAATAAATATTTTTTTTTTCTACAAATTTCATAAATTTAAAATATATGAAATAGAATAAATAACTAATAATATAAAATTTTATTGGCCGTAAAAGTTATCTATTATTTTTTATTTAGAGAAAAAAAAATTGGATAAAAATATTGATTTTTGCTGTATTTATAAAAAAAGAAAGTAATATAGCATCGAAGTTACTATTAAACTTGAAGAGATTGCAAAAGAGAAAAGGTAGGATTTCGTTTCATTAATTCTTCTTTGGGAAATTGTTGGAAGTTTCAAAGAAAATAGTGAGAAAAAGTTTGATTAAAATTGTTTTAACTTCTTCTACATATATATATATTTAGATTTTATTTTGTTCGATCATCATTGTTATATATCATATTATATTATATATTTTTATTATATATATTTTTGATTGTTCTATTTTATTAATATAACATCATTTCTAAAAATTTTTTTTTTCTAAAAATTGTGATCATAGAAAATTAGAATATTTTGATTTAATTGTTGATTATTTATTGGATATAATGAAAATATAATAAAAATGAAAGAATAGAAAAAATACTTTCTTAAATTCATGTTTCGAAATGAAAGTTTTTAAAATCTATATGATGAAATTTAATATTATTTAAATTTATAAGAATATCAAAATCTAATCATCATGACTGATTAGAATAAATTTGACAATAATGCCATAAAAATTTCTGAAAATTTATTCAAAAAAGACTATATACTTTATGATTATTTTTAAAACGGTTTTTAAAACGATAAATGAGAAAATACATTAAAAAATTTGTTAAATTTTAAATCAAACAATGTTTATAAATATAACTAATAAAGTTAAAAGTTTTTAAAACTTTAGATTAGATTTAGATTACTTTAGATAAAATATTCTATTTCTAAGAAAATGGCATTATAAAATAAATCAAAATTCAATCAGAGAACATATATTTAACTTTTATTTGAAAACTTTTTTCTATCTCTTGTAATTTGTAAGTTAAATATCGAAAAGTCAAATTTTCAGAAATCAATTTTATTTTCTGAAGAAATAAATTTGGATCTTTACATAATATATATATATATACTACATCTCTAAAATTTCAAATTTTTTGAGTTGAGAATCTTTTCTTGCAAAAAAATTTATAATATCAGTTCTACAATAATAATAATAAGAAGAAGAAGAAGCAAGAAAGGTGATAAATAAATAAATATCATCAATTTTATTTTTACAGTTTAATTCCTTTTCAAAAAAAAAAAAAAAAGGAAAGATGAATTCATCTCATGAAATATAATAAAATTAATATATTCGACGGTAAAAGAACTTTCGTTCACGTAATTTATCGCTATAATCGTTTTAAATGCGCTAGTTAAGGGATCACGAAGTAATTGTATTATATCATTGTTAACAAATAATACGCTTTAACCCTTTCGCTACACTTTGTCAGAATATAACAATATACGAATTGCTAATCTTTCGTTCAAATTAACATATTAACAAACTTGAATGCCAATTAAAAATTTTTTTTCAATAAATTATTTATAATATTTTCGATATATTTAATGTCATAGTAATATAAAGTATTAAAAAAGCAGCCATATTTCGCTTAAATAATAGACATTATTATACATATATAAGTATGTATACTATACATATGAATATTACAATCTTTTTATCGTGACAAAATATACAATAATATTCTAATACATTCAGTACTATAAAATTCGGCAATTAACATGTCAATATATAATACATATACATACGAATTATAAACAAATATGTATCTGATTAATAAAATTATTTAATACTATTATTTTCATACAGTCTCCATATATGCCAGGTCACCAAATACTTTATACATATTTAGGATTGAGATAAAAATGAATATTGTAATTACAAATAATACTTATTAAACAAATTTAATCATAAGAACTAAGTTATATCATGTTTTATAAAAATTTTATTATAAATCTGGTTTAATAAGTAACATATTTCGAGTTTTATTTTAGCAAGTGTTTTAGTGACTTATGATAGAAAGTATACGGTTAGATTACAAATTTAACTCTTTCACAGTTTATTAATTCGAAGAAGATTCGAGACAAGGATGGCATTAAAATCGTTATATTTTAAATATTATTATACATAGGTAGTAATTATTAAAATTTATTAAGTTATTTTGAAATATTTAAAATTTTAATAAAAAGAAATCTTGTTTTGTAAATTGATATTACATTATATATATCAAAATAATGAAACAAAATAATGTTATTTAGCCTAAAGACATTATGTTGTATTATAAATTTATGTTGTATTCATAGTTGCTATAATAACTAACATGAAATTTTCAATGAGTGACTATAATTACCTTTCGTCATCAATATATTAAATATTAATTATAAATACATTAAATATTAATCATAATTAACTACTACTAGCTGTTAACTATAATAAGAAATTTTCATAGGTGACTATAGTCACCCTAATTACTAAATATATATATATATATATATATATTTATATATTTAATATTTTATATATATATAAAATATTAAATATTAAATATTACTTACGACTACATATTAAATATTAATTATAGTCAACTATTTCCATTTGTTAACTATAATACAAATTTCATATGGGTGACCAGAGTCACCATTAGTCAATATCGTGCAAAGTTGATTAACGATTACGATTACGACGAATTTTTTTAATCGCGGATTAATCGGCAACCGATTATTAATCCAGTCGATAAAATCAATTGTGACTTTTTCGACGATTAATCTCACTAATCGATCAAATCAATCGCAATTTTCTTCAACAATTAATTTTTTTAATCGTAATTCGATCGATTTGTACACAACTTTGCCACTGGTATACAAACAGCATTCAACATCAGGCCATTATAGTCACCTTTAGTAACGAAAGGGTTAGTAACGAAGAAGTAAACGCCGCAAATGTTAAGGCTCGATGCGGAGCAGCGGATTTTGTCGCACAGTTATTTTTCACCATTATTATTTCTGTCAGTTAAGTGTCACAAAGCTCGCGAATGTTTTAGCAACACGCGAAATAAACTCACTACGGGTGAAAATTACCTCGAGTTGCGCTCTCTCTCTCTCGTATCACGTGCTTTTTGCTTTTCCAGTTGCAAAGCAAAAAGAAGATTTTCAACGCGAGAGAAAAATACTTACGCGAAAAATCCGCTTGTCTTAATTGATCCTAAATGCTCGCCCGAGCATGGATCGAAAGTACAGTGGCGACATTTAACTGTCGAAAAGGTAAGGCATTCGTGATTTGTATTTTAATTAAAATTATTTTTAATAATAATATACACGTTGGAAATTTTACTATTCGGTCTATTTACTAATAACAATTTAATATTTGATAAACTTGGGATTGTTTTAATCGAATTAACGAGATGTTTTCGATGAGAATGATAGAAATCTTATTCTAGTTATGTTTTATAATATCAGAGATGGAATATAAATAATAACAGATATTAATATAAATATAATAATAAATACAGTCATAATATACTTTTTATTGTATCATAAACGGGTAATTAATTAAGCACCGGAATAAATCGATATAATTTAATAAAAGATATTTTAAAAAAGAATCACAATCACAGTAAAATATACATATTAAAAAATAAAAAAAATAAGCAGTTTTACATTTTAATTATTTTACCTTTAATATACATATGTCTTTCGATAAATAAGATGATATAAAGTAAATGACTTACATATATATATTCTACATATATAGAATCTACATAGATCAGAACAGAATACATCAGAAATAGAATAAAAGTTTATAAATGAAAAAATAAAATTTAAAAATACAAAATAAAATTTTTTTATTTGGAGCTTTGTTTTCGAATAAATCAAATTCGATAATTTTTCAAAATGAAATTAGTTAATTTTCGATTGAATACAAATGAATTATTGATTGATTACTCTAATAAAAAATGAAAATAAAATTTTATCGCTAAAATTTTTATTTAAAAAAAAAAAAGATTGAATGTATACAATCAAAAAATCGTAATAATTAATGAATTTTCACATTTAATTTTTTTAAAAATTAATTTCTAAATAAACAAAATTTACTTTATATCTTTTTCTTAATTTTATTGCATATTTTTGATTCATTTTTTCACATAATAATTTCACTTCCATCGTATTTATGTATTTTGACTTATCTAGTTGATTATCAGAATAACAGAATACGCAAAGTATATAGAATATATTTTATTACATACAAATTAAATACAAATAAAAATTATACTTAATAAATAAATAAAATACTACTCAGATTCATTTAAAAAAAAATGTCTACAACAGGGAATATTTTTTATTTATAAAATTCAATTATAAAAATCATTAAAAATCGCCAAATTTAAGAAAAAAAATACTTATTTTCCTCAATCTCTTGACAGTTAAATGGACACTGCTGACATCAACGATCGCGTGATTTTGTCGTCGACGTTCTAAGCATAGAGGGGAAAATAATATTGGAACGCGCACACGGACAGACGAAAAGTGTTTCAGCGACGCGGACTCGACCCGAAATGCCGTGATTGTCGCCGATTTATTGCTCTAAGAACTTAAGATGAAAACACACGGGCCGAGGCCACGTCCCTGAGGAAGGCAATACTGTGTTTCTTTTCCTCTCTGGGAAACTCTGCGCCATTTTTACACGCTTTCTCATCGTCTTTCGCACACACATTTTCTCTCTCTCTCTCTCTCTCTCTCCAATTACCTCTTACATTCTGTATTTGTTCTTTTCTCTTTTTCTTCTTCTTCGTCTTTTCGTTTATGTTACGTTGTTCCTCTTGCTTTATTCGTGCTCGTTCGCGATTCATTTGTTACCCGGAATTAAATTGTTCAATGTCACATCGTTCGAACGTGACCGATCCCGTGAAAAGAGCTTTTTTCGTGTGAAAGCTTTGCCTGTGTGTTTTCAATTTAACATTATTGCGCATTATGTGCATACTGTTGTATTATTGAAATTAAAATAAACTATAAATTTAAATTTAAACTTTCTCTGCTTATATTATTCGAGAATTAAATCAAGAAAAATTGTAAAATTATATTTAAGAAAAATTTTAAAAATTATTTATTGAATTGCAGATATATTTTATTAGGTAAAGAATAAATTTAATAATAATTCGATTATTAGTTTTGAAATCGAAACAGACAAAACTTCCATCTAAAAACAGTTTCAACTATTAATATTCAAATCATAATAATTTGTCATTTATTAAAACAATATTTTCGATATTTTAAAATATTGATTTCTTGAATTAATATTAATATAACTATTATATCATATTATTTTATATAATAATTAAAATTCAATTTTTAATATTTAAATGGAAAATAAGCTAAGTTTTAAATAAAAAAGATTAAATAATATCTAAAAATCAATTTCGTTGAAAGTAAGATTTTATGCTTTTAGTATATTTTTTAAAATTTCATAAGGAAAAAGAAAATTAAGAATATAAAAGGAATATAAAAAATTTCTTTCCTAGAAAATTGATATCACGTTTCAAATGTTAATCATACAAATAATTCTCGTTTACAATTTTCACATTTTCTAGCGCAATATTTATTATCATTGGATCTATTATTTGGAATCGAGAGATTTTACCGATCGATCGGATGCCCTCCATTCGATCCCTAAAAGTTTAACTCTAATCATTGATTATTTCCTAACGATTAATACTAAAACTACGCGATAACCACACGATTTTACGATTGACGACGAAGAGGAAATTACTTTTTGAGGGAAACCAAATATTTAAATGGAAACTATTTATCGACTACCGATAAATTGATCTGACCCGAAGAAAATTTTTTGAAATTTCGGGAATATTTCTCATGTTCGTGGTTTCAATTCTCCGTTAGCTCGTTACATATTTGCGAATCTCGAGAAGCTATTGACTTTTCTTCTCTTCTTTTCGTTAAGTACTCGAAAAATTCGTTAAATATATCAGATTCATCTCATAAATAATATTTTTTGTTTCGAGTATTTTTATTATAAATATTTTTATATAAATTAAATTATTTTATAATTTATATAATTTATATAAATTATATAAATTAAATTATTTTATAATTTATATAATTTATATAAATTATATAATTAATATTAATTATCGATACATTTCTTAAATTTTATTTTTTCGGACAGTTCTCCATTCATTTAATTTTTTTATATTTTCCTTGTTACAGATCTTTAACTTATAATCAATATTGTAATTCTATAATACTCGTATTATTTGTGAATTGGTTTGAAAATATATATTTTTTACATAGTTTGTTTTAAAAGTAAATGGATTATTTTTATAGAAATATTTTGAAAGTAATAGTTTTTAAAGATATTCCTATAAAAAGTAATATATGAAAGCATTGTTATTTTTTTTTTTTTTCATATAATATTGGTTATCATTATTTTTTAGAATATTTTCAATTATACAAAAGTAACAATCCTTTATATTATTTTCAATTTTTAATTTTATATTTAATAAAGTTGTATTCAACTTTACATTACTTCAATGTCATTATTATGTCAAATGATCTTTCGTTATTTTAATAGAATATTTATTTTCACTATTGTAGTTGAAAAGAATTAGAAATATAAAATTTCTGATTTTTTTTTGAATGTTATATTTTATAGCTTTAAGAACAATGTGAAAATATATTAATGAATTTTTTTTAAAATATTTTATGAATTTCAAGAATTATATTTTATTTGAAAAAACATTGCGATATTGCAAAATTAATGATGTATTGATTTAAATAATAAGATTTAATAAATTAATCTTATTTAATAATTTTCTTGCAAAAACTATCGATTTAATCAAAAAGAAAATAGTTTCATTACTTTTGAAACAAACTATGTATAATATTATGTACATATCGAGATAAGATATATTATAATTTTTTGTTATTTTTACATCATAGGAATATAGAAAAAACTAGAGAAATTATAAAGTTTATCTAATCGTTACGTTACAATGTTTTCAAAGATTATAATCATATAAAAAAATCATATAATATGTTTTGTGATATGAGAAAATTATTTATATTAACAATTTTATATTAACAAATTTTAATAATTTTCGAGTATAAAAAAAAACTTAAACCATATTAAAAAGAATTATATTTCAATCCTGACATTTTGATCTTTATATGTAACTTGCTAAAAAAATTAATAGAAGAATATTTTTATTTCCTCGATAGAAGTTTTATTTTTGGTTTTTATCGTGGGTCACCAGTGACTCATCTGACGTGTACTCATCTATACATTAATACTTCACTCGAATTTAGAATATCAATAAATTCTATGAGAAATAAATGTGATATTTCCATGATTAATTTTCATAATAATTATTAAATCTAAAATTCTTAATTTAGACAATTTAATTCCTCTTAAAACTTCTCTATTAGTTTATCTTCAATTTCAAACATATAACAATAATTTATTATTACAAATTATTTTTATATTTTTAAAACAGAAAATTAAATTTTTATGTATTCGATCGATACATATATCTATTACTATAACATCAACAATTCAAATCTTTAGATGAATCACACATTCATGGAATATAATTTGAATACAAAACTTGCTATCAGTCACTGATGATTGACATTGATGCGTAACACGTTATTATTCTCAAATTTTTCGTATCAAAATTCATTGAAATGCAAACATCGACATCTATTGAATTTAAAAATCAATAGATGTCGATGTTTGCATTTCAATGAATTTTGATACGAAAAATTTGAGAATAATAACGTGTTACGCATCAATGTCAATCATCAGTGACTGATAGCAAGTTTTGTATTCAAATTATATTCCATGAATGTGTGATTCATCTAAAGATTTGAATTGTTGATGTTATAGTAATAGATATATGTATCGATCGAATACATAAAAATTTAATTTTCTGTTTTAAAAATATAAAAATAATTTGTAATAATAAATTATTGTTATATGTTTGAAATTGAAGATAAACTAATAGAGAAGTTTAAGAGAATTAAATTGTCTAAATTAAGAATTTAGATTAATAATTATTATGAAAATTAATCATGGAAATATCACATTTATTTCTCATAGAATTTATTGATATTCTAAATTCGAGTGAAGTATTAATGTATAGATGAGTACACTCAGATGAGTCACTGGTGACCCACGATAAAAACCAAAAATAAACTTCTATCGAGGAAATAAAAATATTCTTCTATTAATTTTTTTAGCAAGTTACATATAAAGATCAAAATGTCAGGATTGAAATATAATTCTTTTTAATATGGTTTAAGTTTTTTTTTATACTCGAAAATTATTAAAATTTGTTAATATAAAATTGTTAATATAAATAATTTTCTCATATCACAAAACATATTATATGATTTTTTTATATGATTATAATTTTGAAAACATTGTAACGTAACGATTAGATAAACTTTATAATTTCTCTAGTTTTTTCTATATTCCTATGATGTAAAAATAACAAAAAATTATAATATATCTTATCTCGATATGTACATAATATTATACATAGTTTGTTTCAAAAGTAATGAAACTATTTTCTTTTTGATTAAATCGATAGTTTTTGCAAGAAAATTATTAAATAAGATTAATTTATTAAATCTTATTATTTAAATCAATACATCATTAATTTTGCAATATCGCAATGTTTTTCAAATAAAATATAATTCTTGAAATTCATAAAATATTTTAAAAAAAATTCATTAATATATTTTCACATTGTTCTTAAAGCTATAAAATATAACATTCAAAAAAAAATCAGAAATTTTATATTTCTAATTCTTTCAACTACAATAGTGAAATAAATATTCTATTAAAATAACGAAAGTCATTGACATAATAATGACATTGAAGTAATGTAAAGTTGAATACAACTTTATTAAATATAAAATTAAAAATTGAAAATAATATAAAGGATTGTTACTTTTGTATAATTGAAAATATTCTAAAAAATAATGATAACCAATATTATATGAAAAAAAAAAAAAATAACAATGCTTTCATATATTACTTTTTATAGGAATATCTTTAAAAACTATTACTTTCAAAATATTTCTATAAAAATAATCCATTTACTTTTAAAACAAACTATGTAAAAAATATATATTTTCAAACCAATTCACAAATAATACGAGTATTATAGAATTACAATATTGATTATAAGTTAAAGATCTGTAACAAGGAAAATATAAAAAAATTAAATGAATGGAGAACTGTCCGAAAAAATAAAATTTAAGAAATGTATCGATAATTAATATTAATTATATAATTTATATAAATTATATAAATTATAAAATAATTTAATTATATAATTTATATAAATTATATAAATTTAAAATAATTTAATTTATATAAAAATATTTATAATAAAAATACTCGAAACAAAAAATATTATTTATAGATGAATCTGATATATTTAACGAATTTTTCGAGTACTTAACGAAAAGAAGAGAAGAAAAGTCAATAGCTTCTCGAGATTCGCAAATATGTAACGAGCTAACGGAGAATTGAAACCACGAACATGAGAAATATTCCCGAAATTTCAAAAAATTTCTTCGGGTCAGATCAATTTATCGTAGTCGATAAATAGTTTCCATTTAAATATTTGGTTTCCCTCAAAAAGTAATTTCTCTTCGTCGTCAATCGTAAAATCGTGTGGTTATCGCGTAGTTTTAGTATTAATCGTTAGGAAATAATCAATGATTAGAGTTAAACTTTTAGGATCGAATGGAGGGCATCCATCGATCGGTAAAATCTCTCGATTCCAAATAATAGATCCAATGATAATAAATATTGCGCTAGAAAATGTGAAAATTGTAAACGAGAATTATTTGTATGATTAACATTTGAAACGTATATCAATTTTCTAGGAAAGAAATTTTTATATTCCTTTTATATTCTTAATTTTCTTTTTCCTTATGAAATTTTAAAAATATACTAAAAGCATAAAATCTTACTTTCAACGAAATTGATTTTTAGATATTATTTAATCTTTTTTATTTAAAACTTAGCTTATTTTCCATTTAAATATTAAAAAATTGAATTTTAATTATTATATAAAATAATATGATATAATAGTTATATTAATATTAATTCAAGAAATCAATATTTTAAAATATCGAAAATATTGTTTAATAAATGACAAATTATTATGATTTGAATATTAATAGTTGAAAATGTTTTTAGATGGAAGTTTTGTCTGTTTCGATTTCAAAACTAATAATCGAATTATTATTAAATTTATTCTTTACCTAATAAAATATATCTGCAATTCAATAAATAATTTTTAAAATTTTTCTTAAATATAATTTACAATTTTTCTTGATTTAATTCTCGAATAATATAAGCAGAGAAGTTTAAATTTAAATTTATAGTTTATTTTAATTTCAATAATACAACAGTATGCACATAATGCGCAATAATTTAAATTGAAAACACACAGGCAAAGCTTTCACACGAAAAAACTCTTTTCACGGGATCGGTACGTTCGAACGATGACATTGAACAATTTAATTCCGGGTAACAAATGAATCGCGAAACGAGCACGAATAAAGCAAGAGGAACAACGTAACATAAACGAAAAGACGAAGAAGAAGAAAAAGAGAAAGAACAAATACAGAATGTAAGAGGTAATTGGAGAGAGAGAGAGAGAGAGAGAAAATGTGTGTGCGAAGACGATGAGAAAGCGTGTAAAAATGGCGCAGAGTTTCCCAGAAGGAAAAGAAACACAGTATTGCCTTCCTCAGGGACTGGCCTCGCCGTGTGTTTTCATCTTAAGTTCTTAGAGCAATAAATCGGCGACAATCACGGCATTTCGGTCGAGTCCGCGTCGCTGAAACACTTTTCGTCTGTCCGTGTGCGCGTTCCAATATTATTTTCCCCTCTATGCTTAGAACGTCGACGACAAAATCACGCGATCGTTGATGTCAGCAGTGTCCATTTAACTGTCAAGAGATGAGGAAAATAATATTTTTTTCTTAAATTTGGCGATTTTAATGATTTTATAATTGAATTTTATAAATAAAAAATATTCCCTGTTGTAGACATTTTTTTTTAAATGAATCTGAGTAGTATTTTATTTATTTATTAAGTATAATTTTTATTTGTATTTAATTTGTATGTAATAAAATATATTCTATATACTTTGCGTATTCTGTTATTCTGATAATCACTAGATAAGTCAAAATACATAAATACGATGGAAGTGAAATTATTATGTGAAAAAATGAATCAAAAATATGCAATAAAATTAAGAAAAAGATATAAAGTAAATTTTGTTTATTTAGAAATTAATTTTTAAAAAAATTAAATGTGAAAATTCATTAATTATTACGATTTTTTGATTGTATACATTCAATCTTTTTTTTTTTAAATAAAAATTTTAGCGATAAAATTTTATTTTCATTTTTATTAGAGTAATCAATCAATAATTCATTTGTATTCAATCGAAAATTAACTAATTTCATTTTGAAAATTATCGAATTTGATTTATTCGAAAACAAAGCTCCAAATAAAAAAATTTTATTTTGTATTTTTAAATTTTATTTTTTCATTTATAAACTTTTATTCTATTTCTGATGTATTCTGTTCTGATCTATGTAGATTCTATATATGTAGAATATATATATGTAAGTCATTTACTTTATATCATCTTATTTATCGAAAGACATATGTATATTAAAGGTTAAAATAATTAAAATTAAAACTTGGAAAATTCAATAGATGTCGATGTTTGCATTTCAATGAATTTTGATACGAAAAATTTGGAATAATAACGTGTTACGCATCAATGTCAATCATCAGTGACTGATAGCAAGTTTTGTATTCAAATTATATTCCATGAATGTGTGATTCATCTAAAGATTTGAATTGTTGATGTTATAGTAATAGATATATGTATCGATCGAATACATAAAAATTTAATTTTCTGTTTTAAAAATATAAAAATAATTTGTAATAAAAATTATTGTTATATGTTGAAATTGAAGATAAACTAATAGAGAAGTTTTAAGAGGAATTAAATTGTCTAAATTAAGAATTTTAGATTTAATAATTATTATGAAAATTAATCATGGAAATATCACATTTATTTCTCATAGAATTTATTGATATTCTAAATTCGAGTGAAGTATAATGTATAGATGAGTACACGTCAGATGAGTCACTGGTGACCCACGATAAAAACCAAAAATAAAACTTCTATCGAGGAAATAAAAATATTCTTCTATTAATTTTTTTAGCAAGTTACATATAAAGATCAAAATGTCAGGATTGAAATATAATTCTTTTTAATATGGTTTAAGTTTTTTTATACTCGAAAATTATTAAAATTTGTTAATATAAAATTGTTAATATAAATAATTTTCTCATATCACAAAACATATTATATGATTTTTTTATATGATTATAATCTTTGAAAACATTGTAACGTAACGATTAGATAAACTTTATAATTTCTCTAGTTTTTTCTATATTCCTATGATGTAAAAATAACAAAAAATTATAATATATCTTATCTCGATATGTACATAATATTATACATAGTTTGTTTCAAAAGTAATGAAACTATTTTCTTTTTGATTAAATCGATAGTTTTTGCAAGAAAATTATTAAATAAGATTAATTTATTAAATCTTATTATTTAAATCAATACATCATTAATTTTGCAATATCGCAATGTTTTTTCAAATAAAATTAATTCTTGAAATTCATAAATATTTAAAAAAAATTCATTAATATATTTTCACATTGTTCTTAAAGCTATAAAATATAACATTCAAAAAAAAATCAGAAATTTTATATTTCTAATTCCTTTCAACTACAATAGTGAAAATAAATATTCTATTAAAATAACGAAAGATCATTTGACATAATAATGACATTGAAGTAATGTAAAGTTGAATACAACTTTATTAAAATAAAATTAAAAATTGAAAATAATATAAAGGATTGTTACTTTTGTATAATTGAAAATATTCTAAAAAATAATGATAACCAATATTATATGAAAAAAAAAAAAAAAAAACAATGCTTTCATATATTACTTTTTATAGGAATATCTTTAAAAACTATTACTTTCAAAATATTTCTATAAAAATAATCCATTTACTTTTAAAACAAACTATGTAAAAAATATATATTTCAACCAATTCACAAATAATACGAGTATTATAGAATTCAATATTGATTATAAGTAAAGATCTGTAACAAGGAAAATCTCTCTCTTTTTTTTTATCTCGATAAAATTATTTTTCACAATTAATTGATATTCTCAACTACTTCGACTGATACACTGTGTATTTTTTTATTTTTGATAGAGTAACTATAAAAATTATTTTTTTTATATTAGATTTTGTAATCATTGTATCTTAATCATATAAATAGAAGATGAGAAGAAAAATAAGAAAAATTATTAAAAGAAAATAAAAGATAAATCAAAAAATGGAAATTACAAAAACATTTAAAAAAAAATGCAATTTCATGATCTATCCTTTCCACAAAAATCGATGAAATAAACGCGAAAATAAAAAAATGAAAGATATATTCGGGCAAATAGTACTCACTTTAATCAAAGCAATGTCAAAATCCGAGCTTCTTCTCTCGTACCTCTCATGAATGATAATTTCTGCCGCCTTGATCACCGTGGCATTGGTGTCGGTGAGGTCGGAAGTGCCTACCTTGATCGAAATGGATCGAACAAAGAAGCTGAAATCACCGAGGGAATGCTCATTAACGAGGATCTTGTTGCTCGAGCACTATGACGACGAGATCGATGGTGCTTGTTAACGAAATTGAGAACAAAAGAGTGCGTACTACCTGTGGACACAGTGCGCAGCTGTGACGACCCATAGCTCGCTAATGATAGAGCCACCGCATACGTGACGATTGTGAAATCGAAGGGATACCTATAAATTTTACCAAGCGTGTATCAATTTTGCGGATGATCGGTTTGGAAATGGCTGCGAAATTCACGATGGAGAAATATACGAAGAACTCTGATAATATTAATATTTTTCCAATCCTCTACCCTGACACCACCACAGGAAATTATATCTGTATTTACATACAAATTTTGAAAATTCATTTCACGAATGTTACTAGATTTCTATTCTTTTATATATAAATATTTATAAATATCATATTTCCTGTTTAATATTGTTTTCTTTAACTATAGATTACCATTATTAGATTAATATAATGACTGCATATATAAATAGATAAATTTAATTTGATATACTAAAATTTATTCTTCATTTTCACCACCCTAAACTGGAATATACTTTGTATATAAAATTTAATTTCTCAAGTAATGTGATTGAAAGAAGAAAAAAAATGTATGCGCAGAAAATGTGTCGAGGAGAGAAATTTAAGATGGATTTGGGATAATGCGAAAAAGAAACGAGAGAAAGAGATTGATAGATCTTTTTCTTTGGCCAAGGAACGTAAACTGAACGGGAACTTTGGTCGATCGTTGTACACGAGAAGTACATCGGTTTTTAATGACTTGTTTTGGCGCAAGCCGCGAAAGAAACGTTTCTGCTCGACAGATTTTCGCCAATTAATCTTGGCCAATTGTGAAAACGATCATTTAGAATAGTTACCTGGTACGGATGTTCATCGATACTCGCTGGCTGCCCTCCAACAATACGACCCTCATCAACTGGAAGAAAACCAATAGTTGAATTTGCGTTTCCACCTGTACGCTCGTTGGAAAAAAAATTACTAATTAAAGCGTGACGTCGTTCGATGAATTTCGACGGAATTTAAGAACCTTTTTTTGTAAATCGACAACTTATCGAACAATCGAGGAAGAGGAAATTGCACTCCGATGAAAATATCCAATACTTGACTCGGTTTTAACAAGTCAAAAATCGAACGAGTATTCAGAAAACAATATTTTTAGCGGGAAAAAATATTAACAGAGTTAGTTGTAAATGTAAATAACAAAATATTAATTATTTCACTCAAATCGCAAAATACAATTAAAAAAAAAAAAAGAATAAATAAAAAGAATTTTTTAAAGATATTATATTAATATATCATCACGTTGCAATATGTAAAATAATTTATATTCTTTCATTCAAAATATTATTTGTTTAAAAAAATATATATATATAATTCATATTAGCATCAACAAATTTACAAATTATTTAAAGTATCGAAAAAATTATATACTTCTCTTTTCACTTTAACTTGTATTTTCTAAGTACGAGAAAAAAAGAGCATGAACACGCGACAAGTTAAAATTTAATAATATTTTCCGCCTCAAATATTTCAAGCGTTCAAAGTGTTCTCGTTGAATTATTTCGCTGTAGAGGAGACCAATGAGCGAGTACGTACGATCCGTGGTGAAAAAAATTTGCGAGAACGCGAGTGGAACGAGGTGCAACAACAACAGTAACGGCGGCGTATACATGGCGGGAACTTGGTTAAAGAACTACCTGGCCGCCATCAGGCTCGCCCTTCTTTTATTTCGATATTTGGGTTAATTGTCGTTCGTATCAATTTAACCGAACACGAGAAAAATTTCCGAAAGTCTCGGATTGTCGACCTAGATTCCCCATCGATTACACAAAAGCGGCAAGACTAAAATAAAAATTCAACGCCATTAACATCATTCGTTTCGATACGAACCAATTAAGCGAAATTTCTTAATGGCTCCTTCGACATCTTTGTAAGAAGAAAGAAACGTGTGTCCCATCGAGAAGAAACAAAAACGATATTTCAATAGATTAATTGATTATATTAATAATTCTTGTGACTAAGAGTGGTGATTTTGTTTCACTTTACCGTGGCTTCTCTGTTAATTGAAGAAGACGTAAGCTGAGATTAATCTATTTTTTGTATAAAACGATATCAAATTTGGAAAATAAAGATTTTAAAACTATTAATTTTAAATAATTCTCGATACAAATCTTTTAAGAACGAGTTGACAATTGATAATAAACATAATTTTTTTTGTTTTATTTGAGATACATTTCTAACTTTTGAATATTTTAAAATATTACTTACTTTCTTCTTCATTATACATCCTCAATTTTTAAGTTTATGTCTTTTCCATCAGACATAAATATATATCCATCAAGTCCAACTGGCTCTCGTGTCACAAGTAACAACAGCAATTCAACTCTCGTTTAAGGATCTTACCTTCTAGAAACTGGTCCATGGGATTGAAAAGAAAATTCAACATACAAATAACGTATCGAATAATCATTAGGCAAGTTCGACGTGCACACGATACGGAAACTGGTGAATCGACAGGCAACGACAGACTACTGCCGTCGAGAGGATATCGATTGTTCAAGGAGCATAATGCCCATTGCATACCGGATTTAACATGATTCTTACGAATGCGTAACTATAATCGGGAGTAAACTCTCCCTGTGTTGGAATCGTGGCCTCTCCATCTCTCTTCGCGAGACGCCGATCACGTTGGTAAATTTAAGTACAATTTTATAATGATATCTAATGCAAATCTACTATTCTATTCAAATGCAGGATACTGGGAAAGATGACAAATGGAAAAAATCAGCCATCGATCTCCTGATCACCGAGAGAGAAAGGCTCTTGTGGCGAGCTCAAGGTTTACCAGTCGATACCGGAAGTCTGGTTGGCGCTTCCTGCGCACTCAGGGGCCCCCTCGTTCCAATATTCGTGGATCCATCCGGTGTTGCGGTTTCGTGGTTGAAGAATAACATCGGTTCGAGAATCGAGATCACGAAGCCAGAAGATGGAAAATTCTTAACAACGTTAGAATTGGCTGTACGATTTGGAAAACCGTTACTGGTGGAGGAAATAGTTGAATTTCCATCGATCTTATTGCCGTTGCTACGTAGACGTCCTTTGAAACTCGGGGAAAGAACTTTGCCAGCCCCTCAGGGCTTCAAACTTTTCTTGGCCACCAGACGAGACAAATTGGATGGCTTCCCTAAAGAAGTAGATGCAGTTTTGTTTAAAATTGCTCTTGGAGCTGGTAGCAAGAGCCTGGCGGAAAGATTCGTCGAGAAGGTGAGGAAAATTTTAATTTGTAGATTAATATATATTTAATAATATTTTTATACATAAAATGTATTGCATAAATGTAATGGATTTAGAGCTTTTAACTTTTTTAAATTCTTTAAAGACTTATAGAATAATAGTGTGAGATACTCATGAAAAAAATAAATTATGAAACTATGTAAAGTATTGATAAAAAGTTTTTTTTAACAAGTATAATAGATAAATTAATGCATATAAAATGGCAATTCTAAAAAATAAAAGAAAAATTGATAGAATATATTTAATGTTGCAACTTTATTTCAAAGAAAACAATTAAATATTTCAATATATCTCGAAGAATAAAAAAATATATTTTAAAAGAAACTAGTATGAAACATATATCATGATATAATAATATGTTTAAAATTCGAATATTCCAAGCCTATTCAATTATTTCTAATAACATTAAAAATTTGCAATATAAATTACATTTTCTTTTAGATTTTTTCATTCTCAATAATAATATATTTCATATTATCTATGAAATTATACGAAACAAGAAAATAACAACTATATTTATAAAACTATATCTTAATTATCTAAATAATAATTATATTTGTAAAATATATTTTACAAATATAATTATATAATACCATATTATATAATAAACCATATAACCTAAAAATCATTTCATTTATAAATCATATACAAATTTAATATTCTCCACTTTTATTACATCCTCGTAATGGATTCTCTTCATATCGTATTAAAAATAAAAAAAAATTAGAGAGAAAGAGAGAGAAAGAAAGAGAGAGGATGATGCTTGAAAAAAAGATTAAAATTGGAAAATTTTTAGAGTGATCGTTCAAAGTTGAAAAGTAAAATATTGAAATTGAAGATTAATTACTTTATAATCGTGAGGAGGGGGGTAGGTTCTGTTGAAGGAGACACCGAAGCTTGCGTCGCAACGGAGGGAGGCGTTGGAACGCGAGGAAAAATTATCAGGGGAACGAGACACAGCAAGATTGGATCTGTTGGCGCAGCTGGCCACTGCCAGAGGTCAAGACCTCCTTCAGGAGTCTGAAGGATCCCAGGGAGGGCTTTTGTCGTCTTTGGAAGCCACTCAATCGAAAGCTAAAGAAATAGCTCTGGCCCTTGAGGAAAGTCGACGAAGCTTGGAAGACGTTACCAGGTCGGTGCAACTTCGTTAAGAAATATGTATAATATATATATATCTTAAAAGTCATGGAAAAATTATTCGCGAAATAATTAAAAGAAAATTTCAACGAGATAAACAAGATACGATCGTTAAATTGCGTCTTGATTCTTAAAGACGTCATCAAAATAGTTTTAGAATCAATAATTATTTGCAATTTATTTATAACGAAATATTTTATAACGAAAATTTACAAGCATAAAATATTTTTAAGATAAAAAATTGCATTATTATCATATACATATAAGTATATTTCATATTTAAATTATATTTTTTCCTTGCTAAATATTTTTGAAGTTATCATTCGCGAGTTTTTATTGAAAATAATTCATTTTTCAGATAATTTGAATTTTCTAGTGGAATATTTTATGCATAGCATATTTCGCGTGAAAGTTTTTTTTAATCCTCAAATCTCGGAATTCATGAAGTAATTTCTCTTTATAAATGTTCTCTGGTTGCAAAACAAGGTCTGGAAAAAAAGAAAATTTACGAGAGAATGTTTGTAATGAAGTTTTTAATTTCCATTCTAGTTTTTGTTTTGTAAACTTGTTTACAGAAGAGCCAACGAGCACGAGAGATTGGCTAAATTCGCAGCAAACTTGTATAAAACTGTGAGAGGCCTAACTGCATTGAATCCATTGTACGTATTCTCTGCAGAAGCTTTCACTGATATTTATTTGGAGGCGGAGAATTACAGAAAAACGATACTCTCTCAAGATAAAAGGGAACAAGAAAAATTGGTCGAGAAACGGTTGGTAAACGTTCGAAAAATTATTTACATGATATTTTTTTTTTTTTTATAATAAATATCCAATTTAAATAACTTTTAAATCAATTTGAAGTTCTATACCAGTGCTTTAAGATTGTTATGAGATATTAAATATTAAAATTTATTTCATAAATTATCTTAAAATTTGATCAAACTTTAATAAATATTGGATCAATGAATGAAAAGTTATTAAAAACATAAAATTATATCCCTTAACAAAAAATTCTTTTTGTTTTTTTTAGATATCATCGTGTAAAGAAAAGAATAAGAATTAATTCATTTATTATCCTCGTCATTTATTCTTCGATTTTTTATTCTTATATGACCTTATTGATCAAATCAGAAAAATATACATAATCACATTCATAATTTCTATATATATTTCTATAAATATTCCATATTATTCCATATATTGATAAACGTAATAAGCCTTTTCTTGATAATCGATTGAGATATTGAGATAAAAATTTAATAATATCGTTTCCTCTATTTTTTGAATATGTTTTGATGACGAAATTTAATTTCTTCTCACATTTTTTTACACGAAAAAATAAATTTAATTTGCATCGGTAATCGCAACAGTTTCATATCATGTATTTTATTTATATAACCAATAATTAATTTACATACATTAATATTTATCGTGGCATTAATATCATCGTAACTAATTATCAATTTATTTATATTAATATTCATTGTGCTTTTTGAATTAAAAAAAAAAGCTAAATATAATAACGTATAGATTTTTCACAAAATTAATAAAATTATATATAAAAATAATTATTTAATTACATAATATAAGAACTTTCATTACAGGTTAATACAATTGTCCCTCCATTATTGCTCCAAAGCCGTGTATAGGGAACATCGATTGCCAGTCGCATTACAATTGGCGCTTTCATTAAATTCCGTACCAGACGTTGAGAGAAATTTCTTGTTAGGAGAAATTCCATTAAACGGCGATGAAGATTCCGATTACAAAGTACCTGATTGGGTACCCGAGGAACGTCGTCTATCGGTTCGAACTTTAGCTTTAGCATTTCCGCAAGTAAGTTTCTAATGAATCCACTTTTGAACTATAGTGTAGTAAGAACCTCTATTATCCGAATATCCTAATATCCGAATATTCTGTTGTTCCAATCACGCATTATCTCCAATGGAAATAAACTTGAACTTTGATATATGTTTGTATATATGTTGTATATATGTAATGAGTTAATTATTGAAGTTAAAAGATACTTAAGAAATTAATAATGAAACAATTAAATTATTATGGAATTGGCTAAAGTAACATTGAGAAATTTATAATCATCGATTATTATTATTATTAAAAAAACAAAAGGATAAGATGGAAAATTAATCGCAATCTTTTATATGTTTGTTAAAAAAATATTCTGGAAGCTAATTTTATAATAAAAACTGTTTCTTTTATCTCAATCTTTCGATATAATTACTTTCCTAAAAAAAATATAAATCATATTCATCTAAGAAAAATCTATCTTCGAAAAATTTATATGGACATTTTACTTTTGTATTATTTTCAGTTTTTATGAAAGATTAATTTCACGTCTTATCTCTCATAGATAACGGCGAGAATGACGCTATCGTGGCTAAAGGATGTCAGTAATATCTACGCTGAAAGAAATTTAACCACGTTCCAAAAGATTTTAATTATCAAAACCCTTCGCCCGGATTATTTGCATACAGCGTTATCGAAATTGGCCGCGGAGGTATTAGGTAATTTAATTTATATATTTTAATATTAATATAATCGAAATGATCATGCATATATCAAAATTATCAATAAAAATTGAATTTTAAACTATTCTTTTTAAAAAAAAGAAAAACAAATTTCGATTTATCTTGATAAAAAGTATCGATTATTCTTTTCTCTGTTGTTAGAAAAAGAGAAATCGATTATTGTTCGTACTTGTTAAAAATACTAACCCACTTTTTCTTGCTTCTTTTTTATATAACCATCGTTTGAAGGAGTGAAGGATTTAGCGCCACCACATTGGTCACTGAGGAAAGTAGCCGAACACGAAACCACATATCCTGTGTTGCTACTTCTGTCACCAGGAGCTGATCCTGGTTCCGAGTTGAGGGCATTAGCGAATAATCGTGTCGCATCCACCACAGGATTTGTCGAGGTGTCCCTGGGACAGGGTCAAGTTGTCCAAGCTGAACTTGCATTGGAGAATGCTTGTCGGTAATGCATCATTTTTAATATAGGAATATTATTTAAATTTATTTCTATGAACTAACATTCTATAATTAACAGTGATAATTAATAGCCACAAAAATTTCTATTTAATATTTAAAGCCTTGTTATTATGGATATAATATAATTTATAACAATAGATAATGAATTAAAAATTTATAAATAAAATAGATAAGATAGATTGTATCGATAAACAAAATTTCTAACAATTTTTTTATTGCTTAATATACAATTTATTTTATTATTTCAAAATATCGATAATATAAATTGATATTTATTGCTATTAAATATTTAAAAATGTTCAAATAACAATAACATAATATGTATAAATCTTTTGATTAGATTTTTTTTTTAAATGATTACTTATGTATGAGAATAATGTAGATATATTTATAATAATATATCTCAGTATAAATTAACGACCATTTTAAATTGAAAATTAACTGTCTGAAAAATTATTTTCATTTTTTTTTATTTTAATTTTATCCTATTCGATTAAACTTTTACTTTTCATTTTTAATTTAAATATTATTATCAAATGTTTATGGTAGTATTCTAATAGCTCTGCAAATTTTTCACTTTAATTCACAATTATGTATAATAAATTTATGTCATAATCCTAGTCAGAAGATCCTACTCAGCTTATAACCGCCGGATCCAATTTTCATCAACAAACGTGGAACAATGCCTTTGAGTCTTAATAGAGCATAAGGAATTTCTATGTAAATGTACAGTACTAGTCTCATTATTCTCACGAATTATAGCGTATCAGAGGTATAAGGTGAATCCTGACTTGAAGGATCTTCTCAATGGTGCATCATATTATATTAAATTACCTGTAATCTTTGTTTTATTATATATTTTAATAATATTTAGATAAGAGGAATAATTCTCTTAATAATGTATTGAATTTTTTGAAAAAAATATCAAGCTTATTTTTCTTGTCTTTTAATTTTTTTCTTTATTATTATATTCTTTTATCTTTCCTTTCCTTGTTTTTTTGTATTATTTTGATTTTGTTTTACAATAATTTCTCTTTCAATCATATTAAAAAAGTCAATGTTTCTTTAAGCACTTAATGAAGAAAAATATAAGAAAAAAGATTAATTCTTATTCAGATTATTTCTCATAAATACTTGAAATATCTGAAAAGTATTTATAATAAATAATTTAAATTGTTGGATAATTTGAAAAGTATATAAGATTCGATATTAATTTCAAAAATTTATAAGCCCTGCTTGAATGTTAAGATTAGATTTTTGAAAATTTAATGAAAATTATATTTCAAACGACAAACGTATCGAATAAAAAAACGAATCAACATTGTTTACCAAACAGAAACGGGAACTGGATCCTCCTCAGCAATCTGCATCTCGCCCTCAACTGGCTTCCCCGATTGGAAAGCCTGCTTAGATCGCCCATGTGCACGGCCAACAAGAATCCCGCAACGAGGATCTGGTTAACCACCGAGGGATGCCTGGGATTCTATCCAAGCCTCGCTGGTCTGTGCTTGAAGCTCGCTTACGAACCACCCGAGGGTGTGAAAAGGAACGTGAAACGTTCCCTCCACCAACTCCATCAAAAGCACGAGAACGCCATGAACTTGGCTGGTAGCCTTTTGCTGTCCTGGTTGCACGCCACTCTTCAGGAACGGCGAAAGTTCGTGCCGCAGGGTTGGATCAGGTCGTACGAGTGGAACGAGTCGGATCTCGAGGCCGCTTACGAATTGGTCGTGAGGAAGATGGATGATGGCAAGAGGAGCGAGAAAGACAAGGATGGAAATTGGCAAACTGGGAGAGGATTGCTGGACGTGGCCATTTATGGGGGCCGTCTTCAGGACGATTACGATATGGGGGCGCTGCGCTCGATCGTTCGAGACGTTTGGTCGTCCGAGGTGTTCGAAGGGCGCAGGAAGTTGGCAGGTGTCCTCAGAGTGACTAACGATTCGTTCGAGGACCTAGTCAAGGCTTTGGAACGCATCTCGGATAACGACTCGCCTAAGGAGCGGTTTGGATTACCCGCGAATGCGCACAGGGCTTGGGAGAGGACCGCGGCTGAGGCGGCATTGTTGCATTTAAAAGGTTCGTTGCATTAATTATTAATTTATATGTTTGATAAATATCGATAATAATCATTGAATCGATAATGGATAAAAGTAAATATAATTTCTATTTTATTTATTATTTATCTTTGTTGCAACTTATAGGCAACATTTTTACGTGACAATAACTTTTAATTTAAAAAAATAGAAATTGTTAATATTTGATATTTTAATGAAAATTATTAAATATCGGTAATTAAAAATCTAAAACAAGTTTAATTCGAGACGCAACATATTATAGGAATTTCTCATTCCATGAACTTTTTCCAGAAAAATAAAAAATAGATTTCCTTTTGCGTTTGATAAAAGTATTGTTCCAAACCAATATGTTTCGGATTTTATCACATTTTTCATCTTTTTGCTATTGTTTTTTCCATCTATCGAAAATCAATATCCGCCATCAGGAACTTCTTTTGATTTTTGATGTGGTTTCGAATACATATGCAAAGTATATGATTGATGATTGAAAGAAGTATCGTAATATGAAAAATGATATATTTTATTAATCTCAACATCTCTTGTTTATTATTTCTTCATTTAACTACGTTCCTTTTCTATTATAATTACACGTATAAATGATTGTTTATTTATTTGATTAGTAGATTATATATATACTATAAATAAAATTTACAATTTATCATTTTCAAATTATTTATAAAATATATATAAATAAAATAGTATAAAGAAATTTTTGTCAACAATTTTTGTTGAATTATTTTGTTGAAGTTTCTTCTTTATTTCAATTTTTAAATTTGAATAAAAAAAAAGAAAGAAAATAAAATAAGAAAATTTTTTTATTTTTCGAAATTATCTTTATACTAATAAGTTTACATTAAAAATTCTAATTACATTAATTAATTCTAATTTCTTTGAAACATTATTTTTCATAAAAGCTTCAATATCTTTTAACGCTGTTATTATGGCATTACTCTCTTTTGTATTAAACCCTTTATTGGTAATGAAAGATCAAAGGGTCGGAAAATTCAAATAAATTTTCATAAAATTATCGATAGGTGTTTTAATCAAAGTGTCTGGTAACGACGACAAGAATAGCAAGAAAATGGAAATGAAAATTCAAAGGGATTTGAAAGAATTGATTGATCGCAATGGTTCGATATTTGGGTCATCGAAAGTGGAACAAGAGAAAAATAAAAATCCGTTGAAAAATTTCTTTATCGATGAAATGAATTTGACCAAGAAAACATTGAATCTTATTCGTGTCGATGTGGAATCAGCTCGTTTCGAGGATACCAAGGTAAAATATATAAACTTAATCTTTCTAGCAATTATTTAAAATATTTTTTCATACATAAATAAATTACCTTCACTTCAAAAAATTATTATGAATCCAATAACAAAATATCGAATACATACTTTGATCATTTATTTTAGATTTTATATTATAATTTACTTTGAATCAGGTTCAAAAGTTAATTTTGCTGTAAATTAAACTGTTTATAACATAAACGTGTGTTGCTTATAATCCATTCTTAGTATCAACTTGCAAACTATCCTCGTTTACAGTAACCCTTACTTTGTAACTGGGTTAAAGTTAGAGAATCAAGCGCCAGTTAGCATCTTCAATTTCCAGACTCCCAAGCATTGGATGGAAAACTGGAAGTATGGTCCAAACGAGATTTTGCCTTTCGTTAAAGGCTTGTTACTTAGGCATCAAGCCTTGGAGGGATTCCTGTCCGAATTTTTACCTGTCGTCGATATGTCGCGATTGGCGAGGCCGCGGGCATTTTTGACTGTTCTTAAACAGCACACTGCGCGTGAAACGCGACAGCCTATGGAGAATCTTCGTCTTTGCGTGAACTGGTTCGAAAATGACAGGAACGACGATTGGAAGGTATCGTTGCTCGTCGAGGGACTTTTAATATCTGGTAATTTCACTCGATTAATCTAAAAATAAAAATGATCTAAATAAACAGATCTGTCAAATTAAATTAAATTAAAGGAAAATTAAATAATTAAATACATAGTATATCAGCTATAAAATTATAGAACTGATATTACGTCTTCGAGGATTTCTTATAATTCTAAATCATATTTCATGATCAAGTCAAGCACAAATTTTCTTCAATTTTATTTCAATAATTTTTATTTTATATTCATTTTCTCTAACTTTGTTTTCATTTTCTGTAAAATTTCATTTTGATCTGGTTATTAGTTGCTGATCAGTTTGTTAACTATGTCCAATTTTTATATATACATTTCTTTCTCTTTCTTTTCTATATCCATCTTTGTCCTTTTGAATATTTTTAAATAAACCCCTTTTTTTTATAATAAAAAACTTTGCTTATAAATTGTTTCATTATTAATTTCTTAAGTATCTTTAACTTCAATAATTAACTCATTACATATATACAACATATATACAAACATATATCAAAGTTCAAGTTTATTTCCATTGGAGATAATGCGTGATTGGAACAACAGAATATTCGGATATTAGGATATTCGGATAATAGAGGTTCTTACTACACTATAGTTCAAAAGTGGATTCATTAGAAACTTACTTGCGGAAATGCTAAAGCTAAAGTTCGAACCGATAGACGACGTTCCTCGGGTACCCAATCAGGTACTTTGTAATCGGAATCTTCATCGCCGTTTAATGGAATTTCTCCTAACAAGAAATTTCTCTCAACGTCTGGTACGGAATTTAATGAAAGCGCCAATTGTAATGCGACTGGCAATCGATGTTCCCTATACACGGCTTTGGAGCAATAATGGAGGGACAATTGTATTAACCTGTAATGAAAGTTCTTATATTATGTAATTAAATAATTATTTTTATATATAATTTTATTAATTTTGTGAAAAATCTATACGTTATTATATTTAGCTTTTTTTTTTAATTCAAAAAGCACAATGAATATTAATATAAATAAATTGATAATTAGTTACGATGATATTAATGCCACGATAAATATTAATGTATGTAAATTAATTATTGGTTATATAAATAAAATACATGATATGAAACTGTTGCGATTACCGATGCAAATTAAATTTATTTTTTCGTGTAAAAAAATGTGAGAAGAAATTAAATTTCGTCATCAAAACATATTCAAAAAATAGAGGAAACGATATTATTAAATTTTTATCTCAATATCTCAATCGATTATCAAGAAAAGGCTTATTACGTTTATCAATATATGGAATAATATGGAATATTTATAGAAATATATATAGAAATTATGAATGTGATTATGTATATTTTTCTGATTTGATCAATAAGGTCATATAAGAATAAAAAATCGAAGAATAAATGACGAGGATAATAAATGAATTAATTCTTATTCTTTTCTTTACACGATGATATCTAAAAAAAACAAAAAGAATTTTTTGTTAAGGGATATAATTTTATGTTTTTAATAACTTTTCATTCATTGATCCAATATTTATTAAAGTTTGATCAAATTTTAAGATAATTTATGAAATAAATTTTAATATTTAATATCTCATAACAATCTTAAAGCACTGGTATAGAACTTCAAATTGATTTAAAAGTTATTTAAATTGGATATTTATTATAAAAAAAAAAAAAAATATCATGTAAATAATTTTTCGAACGTTTACCAACCGTTTCTCGACCAATTTTTCTTGTTCCCTTTTATCTTGAGAGAGTATCGTTTTTCTGTAATTCTCCGCCTCCAAATAAATATCAGTGAAAGCTTCTGCAGAGAATACGTACAATGGATTCAATGCAGTTAGGCCTCTCACAGTTTTATACAAGTTTGCTGCGAATTTAGCCAATCTCTCGTGCTCGTTGGCTCTTCTGTAAACAAGTTTACAAAACAAAAACTAGAATGGAAATTAAAAACTTCATTACAAACATTCTCTCGTAAATTTTCTTTTTTTCCAGACCTTGTTTTGCAACCAGAGAACATTTATAAAGAGAAATTACTTCATGAATTCCGAGATTTGAGGATTAAAAAAAACTTTCACGCGAAATATGCTATGCATAAAATATTCCACTAGAAAATTCAAATTATCTGAAAAATGAATTATTTTCAATAAAAACTCGCGAATGATAACTTCAAAAATATTTAGCAAGGAAAAAATATAATTTAAATATGAAATATACTTATATGTATATGATAATAATGCAATTTTTTATCTTAAAAATATTTTATGCTTGTAAATTTTCGTTATAAAATATTTCGTTATAAATAAATTGCAAATAATTATTGATTCTAAAACTATTTTGATGACGTCTTTAAGAATCAAGACGCAATTTAACGATCGTATCTTGTTTATCTCGTTGAAATTTTCTTTTAATTATTTCGCGAATAATTTTTCCATGACTTTTAAGATATATATATATTATACATATTTCTTAACGAAGTTGCACCGACCTGGTAACGTCTTCCAAGCTTCGTCGACTTTCCTCAAGGGCCAGAGCTATTTCTTTAGCTTTCGATTGAGTGGCTTCCAAAGACGACAAAAGCCCTCCCTGGGATCCTTCAGACTCCTGAAGGAGGTCTTGACCTCTGGCAGTGGCCAGCTGCGCCAACAGATCCAATCTTGCTGTGTCTCGTTCCCCTGATAATTTTTCCTCGCGTTCCAACGCCTCCCTCCGTTGCGACGCAAGCTTCGGTGTCTCCTTCAACAGAACCTACCCCCCTCCTCACGATTATAAAGTAATTAATCTTCAATTTCAATATTTTACTTTTCAACTTTGAACGATCACTCTAAAAATTTTCCAATTTTAATCTTTTTTTCAAGCATCATCCTCTCTCTTTCTTTCTCTCTCTTTCTCTCTAATTTTTTTTTATTTTTAATACGATATGAAGAGAATCCATTACGAGGATGTAATAAAAGTGGAGAATATTAAATTTGTATATGATTTATAAATGAAATGATTTTTAGGTTATATGGTTTATTATATAATATGGTATTATATAATTATATTTGTAAAATATATTTTACAAATATAATTATTATTTAGATAATTAAGATATAGTTTTATAAATATAGTTGTTATTTTCTTGTTTCGTATAATTTCATAGATAATATGAAATATATTATTATTGAGAATGAAAAAATCTAAAAGAAAATGTAATTTATATTGCAAATTTTTAATGTTATTAGAAATAATTGAATAGGCTTGGAATATTCGAATTTTAAACATATTATTATATCATGATATATGTTTCATACTAGTTTCTTTTAAAATATATTTTTTTATTCTTCGAGATATATTGAAATATTTAATTGTTTTCTTTGAAATAAAGTTGCAACATTAAATATATTCTATCAATTTTTCTTTTATTTTTTAGAATTGCCATTTTATATGCATTAATTTATCTATTATACTTGTTAAAAAAAACTTTTTATCAATACTTTACATAGTTTCATAATTTATTTTTTTCATGAGTATCTCACACTATTATTCTATAAGTCTTTAAAGAATTTAAAAAAGTTAAAAGCTCTAAATCCATTACATTTATGCAATACATTTTATGTATAAAAATATTATTAAATATATATTAATCTACAAATTAAAATTTTCCTCACCTTCTCGACGAATCTTTCCGCCAGGCTCTTGCTACCAGCTCCAAGAGCAATTTTAAACAAAACTGCATCTACTTCTTTAGGGAAGCCATCCAATTTGTCTCGTCTGGTGGCCAAGAAAAGTTTGAAGCCCTGAGGGGCTGGCAAAGTTCTTTCCCCGAGTTTCAAAGGACGTCTACGTAGCAACGGCAATAAGATCGATGGAAATTCAACTATTTCCTCCACCAGTAACGGTTTTCCAAATCGTACAGCCAATTCTAACGTTGTTAAGAATTTTCCATCTTCTGGCTTCGTGATCTCGATTCTCGAACCGATGTTATTCTTCAACCACGAAACCGCAACACCGGATGGATCCACGAATATTGGAACGAGGGGGCCCCTGAGTGCGCAGGAAGCGCCAACCAGACTTCCGGTATCGACTGGTAAACCTTGAGCTCGCCACAAGAGCCTTTCTCTCTCGGTGATCAGGAGATCGATGGCTGATTTTTTCCATTTGTCATCTTTCCCAGTATCCTGCATTTGAATAGAATAGTAGATTTGCATTAGATATCATTATAAAATTGTACTTAAATTATAAAAAAATTATAGTTAATAATACAAAAATTTACAGTCTAATAATTTGTTACTTTGAACGTGAAAAAAATTATATCTAAGCTATTGCTATTACTTATGTATTATTTTTAATAGTAATATTTTATACAGCATACTTTATATATTTATATATATAACATAATATAGAATCAGCTTAATAATCTAGAAATTTATTTATCCATTCTGAATGTTAAAATGATGACAATAAAGTGGATTCATATGGTAAGTGAAAAAAATAATTGAACAGAAGAAAATCAAAATAATTGTTTTTTTTTCTTTTCTTTTGTGTTATTTTTCAACGCTATAAATTTTAAATTTTGCATAATAATTTTATCTACTTGTAATTCAGTCAGTTAATTTGATGTCAGAAACAAGACTGAAAATGAAGTTTTGGCTTAAAACTTCCTGATGTGATGCGTATCAGTGGCATCCGTTTCCCTGATGAAGCTAGTAGTAATGTCGACGAAACGTTGGATTACTTCATCAGTGACTTATATTTGAATATTTCAAAAGAAACTCAATTAACCCAAATCTTTAGATCTTTAGAATTGAATTCAGAATTTTGAATGAAAATATGTATTTAATGAATAGAAAAATGTTGTATATATGAACACTATGTGGCAAAAATAATATTTCAAATGATAATAATATCTCTTTGCAAATAAATATTCTTTCAATTTTAATTTTCTATATGAAATAAGAATATGAATTAAAAACTTAAATATTAGAGATACAGAAGGACACGTATTGTTTTATGAAAATTTTATTACTAATAACTGGACAGCTATACATTTGAACTTATTAATTTAATTTCATGTGATTGTAACTTTGATTAATATTAATATTCTTGTGTTATATCATAGGATAAATTTACTAGGCTTACCTCATAAACCAATAAGGATGCAACTTTAGCAGCTTCGACATCCAATCTCTGTTTCCTGTTGTTCAATTCCTCCAATTGTTCCTGCCAATTACGATGCTCCGTATCCAGTTTTTGCAACAGAGCTCTAGCAGTAGCCAATCTTGCTTCCGTTGTCTCGGCACGTAACTGAAGAGCAGCAGCACCCCTCGAGTGCTCCGCGAGTTCCTCTTGAAGCTGTGCCACGCGACTTTCTACAGTGTTGAGCCCAGCAGCAAGCTTTCCAATCTGAGCTTCGGCCGCTGACAGACGTCTGAAGTGAGATGCATAATTTAAATAATCATCGCAAAGTCAAAAAATATTTAATTGAAAAAAAATAATCTAGTAAATTGTCAACCATAAAATAATTTTAAAGTTTTTACAATTTAGTGAGATTTGTTAATTTGAATATATTAGTGAATTATTGAATTGGTTGAAATTAATAATATCAAATCAAATCTAGATTAATTATTTTTGATAGGATAAATTATATATAGTATGATTGTAAAAAGATAATAATGTAATTTTTTATGTTAATCATCACATGATATCATTTTAATATAATAATATAAAATATGGTAAGCATATGTTTCTTCAACAAGTTAAATAGAATTACTTGATCATTATGAAGCAAAATTAAGCATCAAATACATTGTAAACTAGATGTTATGTTTTTTAATATAATAAATGTTATATATGGTATTATTTATGGTATTTTGAATCAAATAAATATCCTTCTTGAAAGTATAAAAAAGAAAATCATTGATTGTAATTAGATTTTAGATTTAGATTTAATTTTTATAAATATCAAATTTATATTTAAAAAGTTATATTAATAATTTTTAAAAATTTATATTATATGTTACCATATAAATAATAATTCATATAATAAATACTGATACTAGATATTATTACAAGAATTATCATTCATATAATCCAATTATTCTGATTAAATTCTTAATTAACCATAAAATGTGTCTTTTATCTTATAATTGATAAAAATCATTGGATGAAGAAATTCGCATAAACAAATTTATGATAAATTGTTTTCAAAATTATATAATATTTCTATTACATTCTTCTAGGATGATTTTTAGAAGATATCATTATAAAGAGATTAAATAACCACAAAAGCAATCTAACTCATGATGTTAAAAGAAAACTATTCAATATTTTTAGCACATTATAGGATTACATAATTGAATAAAAAAGCCTCATAGTAAAGTAAACATAGATCGAAAACTCAATCATTCACTTACTACTGATTTCTACATATCACGTTTTCTTCAATGTTTACAAATCATTTTCAATGTCCTCATTCAATTTCCATGCATATTTCATAAGAGAAACGTACCATTCTCCAATAAATGACTTAACAAATCCAATATATTTAACAAATAATTCGACAGAAATCTTGAATTTTCAAAAGAGTTTGTAAATTTGTAAAAAAAAAAAAAAAATAGGAAACAAAAATAATACAAAATATGTGGAACATTTATAAATTTCAAAAAACTAATATTAATCTTAATGTTAAAACAAAATGATTACATTTCAGAAATGGTTGAGTTTTTGACTAACATTTAGAGCTTTTTTTACTCAGTATGATATTTTCTTCTATGTGCCATGTGAATCTCGAATCTATCTTATCTAAAAATTAATTGTCAATTGTAAACATCATTATTAATAACTTAATATTCTTAAAAATTAATATCTTTGAAAATCGATAGCATACTCGGCCAATTGTCGCTGTTCCCTCTCGAGGGGGGCGACTTGCTGAAGAACCTGGCCGTATTGAAGATTAGCGAGGACCCAGGCCGCCAAAGGGGCCGCGGCTACCGAGGCTCGTTTCGCGGTTTTCTCCTCGAAGCTCTCCGGTCGCTCCTTGACCAACTTGGCAACAGCCTCCAGACTCGACGTTGTGCTTCTTCTCGCGTCCCACGTTCTAAATCGAACAAAGAAACTTAATTTTTGGAAACTTGATTGAATGATTTCTGATGGAACCATACGTTGAGAGGCGAGTTTTATTTAAAAGTATGTTTTTTGATTCTATTTACATAGCTTCATGAATATGAAGAATAAGAAGAATATTGTTTCGAATATAAATTTTAAAAATTAATTGGTATTGGTATATTTAAAAGAAATATTCCAAAAGGAAAGAATATTTACAGATGAAAGAAAATAAAGTTCTAGTTTTTCATTAATATAATACTTAATTGAGAATATCTTTAATAAATTAATATTATTGAAATGAATTTTTTTTTATTATTAATATAATTGAATTTCCAGAATTGAATTGATAGTTTTTAAGAAAGATTATAGAAGAAAATTCTATAATAATTTATAATTACAATTTGTCAATTTATTAATATTATTGATTGGTAAATTATTGTACAAGACTATGCTTTAATATGATAATCTTGCAAAAAAAGAAAAAATAAAGGAATAAAATGAAACTATAAAAAGAATTAATATAATTTTATCGTCAAATTGTTTACCTTATCTCATCCTTAATACCACGTTTCGCCAAAAAAGTTTTCATGCTATTCCAAGACGTGTCTTTTATGCCCATTAATCGAAGGACACCCTCGAGAACGTCTCTCACAGGTGCTGGAGGTGCTCTCAAAGAACGAACTTCCGCTAATGCGTCAGCGCTGATGCCAGCTACTGCTTGTGCCGCTTGTTCTACTAAGGGCTCAACCTTTCCTAATTCTTCCTCGATGTCGGCCTGTATAACACAAATTCGATTTATTTAATATAGCGAGGGACACAGAGAGGAACAAAAAAATATTCTTATATCTAATATGAATTTAATTGCAATAAATCTGTAATTATTAACATCTTTCAATACTTTTGTAATTTTTTCATGCATTAATCGATTTCGATGAAATTTTACATATTTTATTTTAAATCTTATAAATATAGATAAAAAAGTTTAAAAACCTGACTTAAAAACTCGAATTTTAAAGAAACTTTTCATACATTATCTAGAATAATATTTTAAAAAAATTTGTCATTTGATCTTATTTTCAAAAAATAAATATATGATATATTTTTGTATATATTTTATATATATGCATATATGTATGCGAATATAAATTTCATAATATAAAAATTATTATTGAAAAATATTTTATTTTGATTACAAAGAAAATGGAATATCGATATTATTCTCTGAAAAAATGTATATGTATATGAATACACCAACTTTTGTGTGGTTTATTCACCTTTCTACGAGCTAGTTCCGCACTTTCTAGTTCAGTTTCAGCTTTTAAATTAGCCATTTCTCCCCTTTGTCCCGTAGCACCTCTCATCGTAGCTGTGATTTGTTCGAGGGCTGCGTTGGCACGACCTTGCTCTGCCTAAGAAATCAAGAATTATTACATTTGATACAACACATTTTATAACATCATGATATTTAACAAAAGACTACAACAATAACTTAAAAACTTTACACAAATCAAATTCAAATCAATAAATTAGTCGATTTAAACAATAAATATTGCATGATAAATAATATTCTTTGAAAAAAATTTAGAATTTTATAGAAATAATGTGCAATTCAACTTAAAAACTTAATTATTTTGCAATTTTATTTTGGTAATTGTTTATAAAAATACTATTCTCTGTTCTTAATGATTTTTTAAATATATGTCAAGGTCAATCATTCTAATTAGTGTTGTATTCAATATAGATCAGATTAATTTAAATCAAATTTATTATTAAAAATTTAAGAAAGTAGTTCAAACCATTAAACGAATTTTTATTTAATTTTGATTTGATGAAATTAAATTTAGAATTAACAAAAATTTATTCAATTTCTGATTTCATTGTTTATATTGGATTTATATTCAATTAAATCAAGTTTTTAATAAACAACAATTTAAATTAATCCAATCTAAACTATTTTTAATAATAACTTTTTAATGAAAAGTGATACCTTTTTTGTAAATATTTATCAAACATTTAATAAAATTGTTTTTCAAAATATAATATCTATATTTCTCATACACCTATAATGTTTGAAATTTTAATATCCACAAAGAATCTCAATAACTCTAATTGTGTCTTTGTATAGATGCCACAGATCATGAGACGTCTAAGAATAATACCTGTCTAATTTATATCTATCTGTACACGAAAAATCAATACTCCAAACATAGGTTTATACCCTAAAATAATACCACCTACACAAGAAATACTTGCAAACGTTAACATATACCTCCAACTCCTGACGCTGTTTAAAAACTTCATCCTCTAATTTAGCCACTTGCTCTCCAGCTTCCTTCAATTTCCCTACGCCAGCTTCGAGGCTGTTCAATTTTTGCTCCACCTCCTCGCTCCAAGTCACGTGCAGGTGCTTCCACGTGTACAGAAGGGCGAAGAATCGGGCCGGTGCTCGTTGCTGCCTTGGCGCTTGAAGATGAGCCTTGACCAATTCCTTGATACCGGCCAACGTCTCCTCGGAGTCTTCGTTATCGAGACCGTTTTGCTGACAGGCTATTTCGGTTAAAGGACCCTCCCAAGACCACCATTCGCTGCCGAGACCTGGTCCTATCGTTACGCAGTGTCTATGGAGACCTGAACGCGATAACCAAGGTGAACGAAGCTCTCCTGTGTCCACCATTATGGCCACTCGAAGATATTTCCGCAAGCCTATGGAATTGTTTGAAGGATCGTTGAAAAATATTCGAGAGAATAAAACATTGTCACATTTAAAGAGGCACAATAATGGTGAATAAGAAATTTTTAATTACAAAAAGATTTTTCAGATAATCCTTGAATTATTTAAATAGACACATAAAGAATATGGAGGTCAATTTGCCAAGAAATTATTAGTTTAACAGTTTTATTTCATAATATCTGTATTTTTCTTACTTTTCAAATAATGAATTTTATATATTTAATTATTGAATAAATTAAATACTTTTTATACATGTTCAATTAGGAGAAAAGTTGTCATAAATATTTATTTTTTGAAATATTTTTTAATATCAATTATAATTTTGAAGATATTTGAGACTCTGTCTGTTATGACTGATGAATTTAATGATATATAATATTTCATCTGATCTTAATTATTAAAATTTTTTTAATTCTACATAGTATGAGAATGATTGAAATAAACAAGATTGTTCAATTTTCAATGATTTATAAAATTGTATTTTCTAAAGTATTGTAATTATTATGTATCAATTTGAACGAGTCAATGTTTGAACCAGAGTGATAAATGTTGACATTTTGATACGAAGGAAGAGTTTCATAATTAAAAGTTTCATTACCTAAAGTTTTAGATGAAAATAGAAGGAATAGTGATGTAGTCCTCCACGAATAATGAATGCACAATGTTTAAAGAGTTTCGAATACAATAACCAAGTTTGAAACACTTCATCCAAGATTATAATCATTATAATTTTGCACATTTATGATCTGTGTTTCTTTTGATATATTGAATATAATTTTCATTGTGTCTTAGTTATATTTTTATCGCGAATACAATTTTTCCATTCGAATTAATATTTTAGAAATTCTTTTTACAAAATTAACGTATTCCTTGAAATAATAGAAATTACGAACTAAGAAATTATTTACTATGTAATATTTTATATTCACATATATGATAAATCTTTAAAAATGAATTACAATGATATATATGATAGATATTAAAATCATGATGCGAACAAAGGATGCATGACTATCCAATATTTTATTTGAAAATGGAATATTGATGTAATATTCTGAGACAAGGATAATGGACTCTCGAAATTGAAATATTCATATTGCGCTGCAATAACGAACGGTATAATCAGCACCTCATTTCTTCATGCAGATTTCGCTTCTGCAAATAATTTTATGTTAATTGCCGCAAGGCAATTCCCCTAATTTGTATCCATTGTTGTGATGATTGAAATCTCGAAACGAAATATATATATGTGTGTGTGTGTGTGTAAGAATAACAATAATGAAAGAAAATTAATAAGAATTGATAAAATAGAGTTGTAATTGTCATCACTTGTCGTTTTCTCGTTAAAAAGTCTGTGTATTACGTACGATAATAAAGGTATTGTTCCAACATTCCAGAAAAATCTTCCTTTCTTGCCACGTCAGCCAATGGCGCTATTAACCCGTCGAGTTCTTCCACTGTAAATAATCCAGGAAGTTCACCTCTCGACACTATTGCGCTGGCCAGAACAGCCAATCCAGCTTCCCTCATATGATGTTCTTCCAACAAAAGTAAAGTCGGCTCACCATCGATTCCAGCAGCCTGAACTGCACTTTTCACCGACATTCGACCACGGCCTGAAAGAATTTCATTTCATGTTCAATTTCGAAGAAATTAAACGTGGTATACCAGGTATAGTTGCTACGTGAAAAGATTGCCGGGCAAATATTAACACTTGTGAAATAAAATTGTAACAGAATTAATAGATTGATTCCTTTAAACCAGTTAGCAGTCGAATTATCAGTCGAATTTATCTTTAAAACTGATTTCAACAATTTTCAATTTTAAACGAAAAATTTATTGGATGTTAAATATCTTATGTAATATGTATTCCATTTTGATAATGATGACTTTTAAATTAATTATTTTATTAATTATTAATTTCAACAAAAATGATTAATTAATAATGTAACGCATCGTATGAATAATGTATTAACATGTTATTTAAATATTTAATGAATATGCAATGCCGCATATAAATTTTAAATCAATTTTATCGCTTAACGGAATTTAATACAGAGATTTCAAAATACATATGCAATACCAGGTCCCGAGTCAATCAAACGAAGCGAAGAATACGTGGCAGCGAGTCTCACTGCCGATTTTCTTCCAGCACCGGGCCGTCCAATCAGAATCACACCTCGTAGATTCGTTCCAAAGGTCCAGCTTAAACCTCATCGAATAATTAAAAAAATTACTTATATGAACAAATATTTAAATCGCTTAAAAAATTATTATAAAAAATAATAATCCTTCTTGCATAAAATAAAATAAATAATTATTTTAAATTAATTTTAACAAAAATTTTAGGATTATTAATAAACTTACCATAAAATAATCATTTGCAATTGAAAGTTATTTATTATATTCTATTAATAAAACTATATAATAAATCTAGAATTATTTTCAATTTATTAATTTATTTTTCATCGTTTAAATCTTCAGAAAAAGATGAGTGCCTTTCAAATTAAATTGCAAGATTGAAATCGAATTTAGCAATAATTGTAAACCGATAATTACACGATAAAAGACGTGGTTAACAACGATAAATTTCACGAATGTAATTGTTAAGCAATGTAGATCAAGATGAAACAATTAGTGGATTAAGCCCAGTTTGGAAATAAGGTTAATGTTAAGTTAATTTTGAAAGTTGCTTACTAGCCACCGTGTGCAACAGGTGAAACGAAATCGATGCATGCACTGGATCTCCTTCCCTTGCGCATCTCGCTGCAGCGTTAATTATCTCGTTCCGCCATTGATCCTGGTCTAAAGGCAGTAGTCCATTGTTCCCTCGTTTCCATATGTATACGTCGTTTCCGGTCACTACAGAATTTCCAGACTTCGAGAGGATTATGGATTCCCAACGAGACTGATCTTTGGATGTTAGCCTTGTGAAAAATTTGAAAATAATTAATAATTGTATATTTATATGGAAGATTTTCAATAGAATTAAATTTAATGAATTCTGAATATTTTTAGCCTCGATATCGATAATATTTGTTCAAAGTATCATTCATGTAGAATATTTTCCAATGTTTTCTATAAATGTTAAAAATTAATATTGCTTTCTTTTTCTTTTATAAAGTCTTCATGTATCAAAAAAGAAAAATATTTATTATTCTATAGAATATTAATATATTCTTTGGAATATTTTTGGAGAATTTATTACAACAAATACAAATTGAGATTTATTTATTAAATTATAAATAATTGAACTTTGAATTAAATAAAGCGAGATGGAAATGAATGTATCTAATGCAAACTTAAACTGTTTGTAATTTAATATATAATTTTGTAAATTTTTGAATTCTATTCTTTTTATTCAATTAATTTGCAACTCTTCTATTACATGTATAATATATAGAAAAAAATAAAAAAATTAACACCGATAATTTTTAAACAACATAAAAGAACAATTAAAAACTATTTGTTGCATTTAAAAAATTGATATACCATACTCACGCATTAAGCATTAATTGATATCTTATTTGACTTTTAATATTTAAATAATATTGTATAATAAAAATTTATTATATCAGCGAAGGAAATTTGAATTTTAAAAATTTGTCTTGTAGATTTATGGAATAAAAAAAAAATGTCTAAACTCGTAAGCTTAAAGTCGAATATTTTTCACGTTGAAATTTCAAAGCTTTCTCTGTTGAAAAGATACCTGGGATGGAACATTCGTCTTCCAGCATCTAATAAATGACGCGTGATATTCGACTCATCTTCTGGAGAAGGATAATACTTCAAGCTGTCCGCCCATAAGATCAAATCTTTAGGAGTCCAATCGACGAACGTGCCATGAGAAGACTTGATCGAACGAAAAGCGTCCAACATGACGGGTACCATCTGTGTGATCCAAGATTCAATCATAACATGATCCCCTTTCAAAGAGTCTCTTAAATGTAATTCTAAAATGGCTGCTACATCTTTCGAATTTGGATACCTATAAAATGAAAAATTCTCTTTCAACATTAGAATATATTTGTGAGAAAATAAAAATAATAAAAATTCAAGTATGACTGATTGGAAATATCTTCTTGAACGAATAGCTTTACATTTGGAAGTCTCAATTTTAATAATTGTATATCATTAAAAGCTTCGAATTTTAGAAAATCTAATTGACAAAAAGTTATAAAAATATATGAAACTTGACATAAATTTAATATTAAAATTTAATAATTATTTACGGAAGATAATGAGTGGATAAGAGAGCTTCTAATCTGGGATGCAATCTGGTCGTTGCATCAGCTGTGCATATAATGGTTAGTGAAACTCTAGCAAATTCCAAATCCTCTTCGTGAAATCCTCCTTCTTGGATCAATTCACGAACTAATTCCTATAAATAAATTCAATTTTTTGCACCTTGTTTAATTCTTTTACTCATTAATCTCATTTAATACCTGCAGATCCTTGGACGCAAGATGGAGATCTTCCAAAATTAATATAATTCTAGATCCATTTCTGGGTTTATACGTTCTTCCGTGAGAGGATGAATTTAATTGTACGCAGTTTCTTTTTAGTTTGGTCACCAAATCTTGGGGCCCATAGAGAGATGAACCTTTTATCAATGTCGATTGCTCGATGTTTCGTATCGAGGAAAGTATGACGGATATCAGAGCGCTTTTTCCACAACCTTCCGGTCCCCTTATCATTATCGATTGGTTGCTGTTGATCCATGGCAAAACAGACGACAATGCTCTTTTCATATCACCTGAATTACAAGTAATATAAAACCATGAAGTGAAACGAAAGTTTTTATTAAATTATATTTACTTTCTTTTTTTCATCCAAGTTATCATTGATGATGCATCACCAATTTTATTACATTATATATGTTTTTTTTATAATTAAAATTGTTATTTGTAAAATATTTAATAAATCATTAATAAATAATTTTTCATTCAAGTTAAATATCATTATCATATCATTGTTTTATTTAATAAAATATACATAAAATTTTATTTAATTAAAATTTATTGAAGTATAAATAAATATATGATTTGCCTAAAAGATTAGAATTATTGAGCTTAAGTTAATTAATGAAAAACTCTGTAATACATTTTTTATAAAAGTACAAATGACAAATAAAATTTTAATTCTTAAAAATCTCTCGATTTTCGAACATCTCTTTTTACACATCATTCACATCATTTCCTAGATTAAAATTTTATAAATAAATAATGTAACGATTTAATATAAAAATGATATAAATTTAATTGAAAAAACAAATCGAAAATATATAAAATGTTAAATTTTTTATGCATATTTATCACAATTCTATAATAAATTTAATAAAATCTTATGAATTTTTTTTAATTCGATTTTAAATTATCAAATAAAAAAGAATTATTTCGAAATACCTGATAGTGAAACAGGACCGTCATCGGTATCCATAGATTCATCAGCATCCCCGACAGTTTCCAATCTATCCGTATTCTGATTATACAACACAGAGCACGGTTTCTGCTGATTTGGACACCTGTAATTCCAAACAATAATAATACTCATTTCCTAAAAATTTTACTTGATTTATATATATATTTTTTATATATATATATATAATTTAATATACAATAGATTTCAAAGGAAGATTAATACAACAAATTAATTTAACAAAAATTTTCTCACCAACAATCAGTGAGTTGGTAAATTAACCGCGCCAATTCATCTCTAGTGCTTTCGTTCCTTATTTGACTGCATAAAGACGCGAGCAGAGCGTAAGAAGCGGAAATAGTGGTACGAGAGTTCTTCAAATGGCAAAATGCCGAGTCCATTAAGCCAGACGCTGAGGAAACGTCTGCGTTGATCTTCAAACACTCCTCGACGCAGGAACAAAGATGGGAATTCGCGAGTTCCTTCGCCGCCTCCGGAAGTGCATTTAATCGTGAAGTTAGCAGCAAAGAGCTGGAGCTCGTTGAGCCCAAATGAACTACACCCAATCGCGATACCGTAGCTGGGCTGGCGCTGGCTAATTTATGAGTCTCGAAGATGAATCTGTTTGGAAAAATGTGATTTCTTTTTTCTTTTCAAAATAATAAATTGAAAATAAATTTTCTTCTGTTCGATTCTTGTTATCGATTGATTCTTCTGTTGTTCAATATATTCTGCATTTTAATATTCTTAATATTTAAAATTATTGAAAAACTGATATAAATAAAATATAATTTATATATTTCGTATAATAGAAATAAAAATTTTCTTTTGTTGCAGTATTGTTCATAATTTTTTAATATTCAACAATATGTAATATTATTTCAAGTTTCAAGTTGAAAACTTGAATCAAAAAGTAATTCGTTTGATTTATTTAATTTCAGATAAAATTTGAATTCTAATTTTCTTTTTTCAAATATAACTTTGTATTTTGAAATTTTACTATAAACTAAAATAGACAGAATTTTTAATCAAGATATATATAAATATTAGAATATGAAAAAAAGAATTTTTTTATATTAAAAATTCAATGGATAACTCTGTTTCTCATTTGATGAATCCACAAATTTTTGCAAAATTAAATATTTCAAATTAGCACTTTCAGAAGATGTTCAATCAAGTTGATCGATTGGTTTATTCTATTCTAAAATGCTTGCAATTTATGCGGATAGAATACAAATTGATAATTATGGAAGAAGAGAAGTTTACTTTGTCCCGTATCCAAGTTTCACGCCCACACCATTAGGTAAAGTTAGTAATCGATTGTCATCTAAAGCAGAGTTGAGAGCTTCGGCCCAATCTGGTTCCACATCACCATTCAAAATGATCCAAGTTGTTGAATCTCCGGCTGTTGCAACAACATTGGATAACAAACCTTCTTTCCATTCTCTGACAAAGTGAAAAAAATTACCAATTTTTTATAAATATATATATATTTCATATATTTTATTTCATTTTGATGAATTTGATGTTAATGAAAAAAAAATAATTTAAAGAAGATACGAATAATTATAGATAATTTCGATATTTCATGTAACTTTTAAGTAATTCTTAATGACATTAAAACTTTTTATTTTTGATTATAATAAAAATTTTTATGCATTATTAATTAATTAAAAAATTCTGCTATTCTTTTATAATAAAAATAATAAAATAAATATAAATAATAATAATAATAATAAAAATAATAAAAATAATCATTATTTATGTTAAATTACTATTCTATAAATGATTGCAAATAACTTTTGAAACTCAAAATTGAATGTATTGATGAGTTAAAATTATTATACATTTCTTCAATTGTGAAAATTTCTAAATAATCATCTCTAAAATATATAGAATGTTAAAAAAGAATTAATTACTTCACTGAAATTCTTATTTTGGTAAATTATTTTTTCACATTTTTGCTTCCAAAAAAAAACACAAAAAACATTCTTTGATTAACATATGATTTTATATCAAAAAGAGTATTTTATAAATTAGAAAAATTAATTTGAAAGAAACTTCTTAACTACGTTTCTATTATCTTCGAAATACCTTGTTTGTGGATCGACACGGCCCAAAAGTCTAGATTTCGGCATAGCGCCAGGGAACACGTGAAATTGAACAACCGTTTCACCGATTTTCGTCAGAGCTTCGAACAGTAATTTTCTGATAGTTGTTTTCCCACATCCTGGTGGGCCAACGATCGCCACGCCGGTTCTACTCTTCAACTGATCGTTCAATTGAATGCATCTGTTTGCCATTTCCTTGCCTAACTCTTGCTCAGTGCAAAGCTCGAATAAAGCATTTTGCAAATCTTTCCTCTCGATGAACGTGGAGGATGATGGATCCGCTGTTGGGAAAACATCCTCTAGAAGTGAGAGGAATCGAGGAGTGTCTTCTTCTGTCAATTTTGGCAGCGTTGAAGATCGAATCGCAGCTACTAATCTGCAATAAGAAAATATATTAAATCAATTTTGCTTGCTAGATTTTCAATTTTTAATAAAAATTGCGTTCTCCAGTTTCATAGTATTAATTAGTATTTGATATTAATTAAAATTGACATATTCATTTTATCCATTTAATTATCTCTTAAATTGTATGTTATTGAAACTCTGAAACTTGTTATTTTAAAAAGAATGATCAGATTTGTCTAGATTGGATCATTTTCAAAGTTTGTGAAAGTAGTCTTTTTTAAAATTTTTTATTGACTTTATATGTTTTTATTTAATTAGGATTTTTAGATTTTTAGATAATTCCAAAAATCAGAATTCATTGATAATGCATTGTAAATGATAATAAGCTTCAATTAAATAATTGAATTAACTTATTTTGAATGATTTTAAAAAATTAATATAATTAAGTCAATTCATTGATGGTCATTTAATAATTGCATTTAATTTTAAATAGCAATGAATAATTTTTATATATCAATATAAATGAACTAATAAATTCGTCTCGAAATAGACTACAACCAAAACTGAATAAAAATATATTCCATTTAAAAAAACAAAGATTACATTGAAATCTAAATCTGTATCTCTTTTACAAACATTTTTTCAAATAGCATAATTTAAAAAACTAATCACATAGATTAAAACAAGACATTATAATATCTTCCAATTAACAACATTTTATAAATAATAATTAATTGTATCATTGGATCTTCACATGTCATCTAAAATACAAGATTTACAATAATATGTTTCCTTCAAAATAAAAAATTCAATATCTATCCAAAAAATTATTAGCTACGAATAATAAAAATAAATCTAATAAAATATCTCATTATAATCGTCATAATTAATCGTTAAATTATTCAAAGACATCAAACCTGCTAGTTTCATCCAAATCGGTCCTCGTAGAAATGGCGTCGAGCACAGACCTAAGGGCCCTAAGGCCCCAATCGTAGTGCGGCTGATTCGAAAGCAGTATCTCCGCGATGTCGAGCGTCTCCACCAGCTGTTTAGCGAGCGTCGAGGCATCCAAGAATCCGGCACACTCCAGCAACGCTTTCACGATGTCAGATCTGTCCGGATGAGCCATACCGATCGGCCTGAACAACCGCGCCAAAGAGTCCGGTAGCTTTCGTCGGCCGCCATACTCGGAGCCAGCAGGGTTCATCGTGATGAACACGCAACAGTGAGGATCCAGATTCACTTTTTGATCGCCTAACAGGACTTGGGATGAGCCATCGCGAACCGCTTCTTGCAGAGGCCTGACCAACATGGCCACCGCGCTAAGCGTTTCCTCTTCGAGGCGATTGAACTCGTCGAAGCAACCCCATGCACCGGCCTGGGCAAGCCCGCCCAGTATACGCCGCATACTTCCGGCGTCCATTCCTGATGCGTTCGAATATACGATTATAGATTATTAACACACTCCTTCTTGTGAAACTTTAGATTAGCTCTTTGGATGTATTAATGTAATGTGATTTGCATAAATTTCTGAAACACCTTCGTGACTGATTGATATTGAAATTTGAAAGAAGAATAGTATTTTATTTGTGAATATTGATAAAAAATTTTCAATATTATATTATTGAATTCTGTATATATAGACATGATTATTTGTTATTGTAAAAGTTGTGGTATTTAAATGCCTAGGTAAGTTGTAATCTTATAATTTTATCTTGTGTAAAATTTTTAATCGTTTCTACGAGAAATTGTAAATATTGGTTTAAATATTCTAACCAATATTTATTAAGAAATCGAATTCTATTCGAAGCGTGTCTAAAATAACAGCAATTGCAACATCTGTGCGCCAAATGTTTTTATTTACAAATTCGTTTTATTCTATTCTCGTCTATTTGATATCGAATCAAATGTGGTTTTTATGAAGACAATAATAAATTTGTATTAGTAACATTTGGATAGACTCGATTCATTAATAATCTATTGGATTTATAGCCAATAATTTATAAATAACATGAAAAAAATCAAGATTATATAATTATTTTTTAATAATAAAAAATTTTTCCAGATTTAATATAATATTTAAAAAATAATTTCTATAAAATTAAAATTAAATTTCTATTAAATTAAAATTCTTAAACCTATTTCTTTATCCAAAATTATTTTAGTATAATATGAAACATTATTTTCCGAAAAAATGATTTACAATGCTTCAAAAAATTTCTTTTTAAAATTAAATAAAAGATGGAGAAAAAGCTTTAAAATAAAAATCACATTTTTTTAATTTGTCTTATCAAATTAAAAATATTTCTATCTAATATCGAATATCAATGAAATAAATAATAAAACAATAACGTAATAAAAATAATTGTATTAAAAATTATATTGAGCACTTAAATTAATAGCAAAAGTTAATTTTCCAAAAGAAATTTAACGAATTGTCGTAGATAATTTAAAACGCAGTCGTAAAGACGGAAATCGAACCACGCAAAAACAATTTGGAACTCGTAAATGTCGATATATTATTACCTTCATCGCAATTGAAAACTAAAACGAGCCTGCCAAGAATAGAGCCAAGTGCCTTCACGCTCTCGGTTTTTCCAGTTCCAGCTGGCCCGGTGGGGCTGCCGCCTAAACCGAGTTTCATTGCCTGAGTAAGAGCCAAGAAACACCTTTCAGTTAATGGTGTTTGAACTAATCCCACCGCCGCTCCTTGATACTCGAAACGGTATAGAAATTCAGCGCCAGCGCACCGTATCACTGTTTCTTTGTCCTACAATTGATAGATACGGATAGTATTACGAAGAAGGATCCAATCTTCTTAGTCAATAATAACAAACAAGTTTCATCTGTTAATAAAATAATCAATAAGTCAAATAAAAAATACCTCTTTTAATTACTTAATTTCTTTATGATATTGTTTTCTTAATTTGTTTTTAATTTGGGCCAACATTAATTTATTTTATTGGCTGTTATGAAACGACGTTTATTAATATATATATTTGGAAAAATTGATTCTATTGGGAAATTTATTTGTTGTTAATGTTGTAATGTATTATTAATATAAATTAAGTTTGAAACGAAGTATGAGATTACTTTATTTTTACCTCTTTCCATCTAACGAAAGCTTAAATTTATTTATAACTTAACAAATAAAATTCATCTAACATTTTTGAATATAATTTTGATTATTAAGATTGACTTAAAAATCATAGTATATTATAGAAATTTGAATTAATTATATTTTCCTTGAAATATCATCTGTTTAATTTTACAATTTAATACGAGTCACTTTGCAAAGAAACTGCAAAAAGAAGCTCATCAAAATACATTATAACTTCTCTGTTGAAATATATTTCCGTGATGTGAAAAAAGTTTTTCATAACGATAAATGTGAAATACCATTTAACGAAAGAATAAACTTGCAATGAGTTAAATTCAATTATTGCAACTTTTAGTTCTTTCGTTTAACAAGCGAATAACATTTGTAAAAACATCAGCTTTATAAAATTATCAAAAGAAATAAGAAAAATAAAAGTGTGGAAAGTAATTAATAATTTTTCCAAATAAAATGATAAAGTATATACGAGCTTACTGTTCTGTAACTTCTTAATTGTCTCTGCCAAGTCCAAACAGTGCTTTCTTCCCGTTGTACAACGTTTAAAAGATTCCTAGCTATCTCCAAATGGTGTACAGTATCAAGCAAAAGTCCTCGTGCCTTCAATGCTGTTAACTTATCCCCAGCATCCTCTAAACCTCTGTATCGAGCCCTTTGCGTTTCCAGATATTCGACAAGCTTTTTTAAAGCTGTACTGCCTTCCTTCAAAGCTACTTCGCATCTCTCCGTAAAGCGAATCCTCTCCGACAGCAAAAGAATCTTAACAAATATCAAAAATGATTATTAATATACACTGAAAGAGTAATTCGAAACTATTTATCATATTTTTTAATTCACTATAATTTTAGAATGTACAAATCTCAAAACTTTTCTGTATTTTTCTTCATCTTTTTGAAATTGCACACATAATCATTTTCAATATTGTTCTGCCAAGTTCTTTTATCATCGCAATATAAGAATTTCATTTCTTTTTTTTATTTTACTTGAGTTGGGTAAGATGACGGATCGGGTGAAGAATCAACCAGGCATTTTTCCAAGCTCTGTCGAAGAGAATTTTTCATTCCCTCCTCGAGGTTGCTCAACCATTGGGGTAATGGATCTCGAAGATCGACAGGGTTGGATAATCGCAATACTTCGCCCTCTGGGGATACAACAGCCGTCAGCCCATTATCGTTTTTTATTATCGAACCGACGCCCTGATATAATTTCGATAAATGAGCTTCCAGGCCTCGTCCGCTGGCTGACACTAATTCGAGAAGGTCCTCGTCGCTCAGGAAATACAGACGTGGATAAGACGATCGTTTCTCCTTTAAATCGTGAAAAATTAAATTATTTTAACTAATACTAAACTTTTTTATAATACATCATATTACGTGGATTGTTCTTTTAAATAAACTATACTGAAACAATTTATTTAAAAAATAATAATAATAAAAAGACAAAATTTTTTTATTACCTCTAAATATTCGTCAAGGCTCTTTTGACATCTGTCGAGCAAATCTTTCAGACTCGTAAAAGACGAAAGAGGAAGTCTCCTTAAAGACGACACCCTTGGATCACGAGACACCTCGCCCATAAGATATCTGAATATTGATTTTATATATAAATCTTAAAAAATATTATTGCAATAATTCTTATAATTTTTATAATTTAATATTTTTTAATTGATTTTCAAATCTCTTACCTAAATTCTTTGTTAGCACGTGACCATCGACCAGTATCATTGGGAGCAGCGCCACCTTCGTAAACTGGTTCTAAATAGACCCACTTCCTCTGTATGGTGCTCAAAACTTTTATCCGTTCCTCCACTTCGGACAATCCAGCTTCGCATCGTGCAACTCTGGCTGCAAATCTTTCGTATCCTGTCGCCCCCTTCGCACCCTCCAATAACAGTCTTAATTCACCTTCACAAATTAATTATAATTTATATTCGCGCAATTATCCAAACTTTAAAATTATAATTATTTTAAAATTTTACGTTTTCGTCAACAAACAAAATTCACCTGCTCTTGCTAACAAACTGCCATACTCCTCGACGAGAAGAATACCAGTATTTTTACTGTCCTTCGATTGTTGTAGTTGAAGATGAGCCGACGCTTCCCAAGATTCCAACTCCATTAACCCTTGTCGAATGCCGCTTTCTGCCGCTGCTTTTTTCGTTATTTCCTAAAAAGAGATTATTATTATTATTATATTATTTATCTCAATTATTGTATATTTTTATTTTAATTATTTTATTGTGTATAAATTATTATTATCATTATTAATTATAATTAAAGAACTCATAACCAGAATTTAAAATTTTTGTTAAATTTTTCAGATAAAAATATATTTTAGTAATCACGATTTAATTCTACAATACAAAAATTGTAAAGTTTGTTCAATTGCGAAAAGTCATATTATTTTTGAAAAGAAAATTGTCTTCTTCTTGTCTTTTACAAATTAAAAAATGTTTCAACTTCAACACGAAAGTATCTTACCATTTGATAACAGAATTCTAAAAATTTTTCTTCCCTTAGTTAAATAAAGATTGCAACAACTTTTATTAAATAATTACAAATATCTTTAATAATTAAGCAGATAAAAGGATATTTATAAAATGAAATATCTCAAGCTCGTCACCTTTATTTTATCGACATTCTCTTCGATCTTGTTCGCAGAACGAAGCAAATGGCCCAACGTAATGTCTCTCGCGTTTCTGACATCCCTCAGACCCAAAAGTGGCATCAGTTCACCCCAATGTTCCTCCGCAATCTCGTCGCCCCGAAGAAGCTGCAGCCATTCAATGGTCCCTCTCATCTCTCGTATCTTCTTACCAACGAACGTGTCCACCTCGAAACTATCCCTTCCATCCATCAATTGCCCCTTCAATTGATCCTTCAATTGGACGCGTATTCTATTTTCCCAGGAATCGAGCCAATCGTGGAGTCTGGGCAATCTTCTTCTAGCCACTGTCCATTCCTCGTCCTCCTGATTCTTCAATTCTTCCATAAACTCGACTTGGAAACGGCAATTCGATTCCTCTATCTCGAGCTCCACCTCCAACCTATTTACGTTATCCTCGTTGTTCTCCAAAACGTCGTCTATGTTCAACTCGATTTTTCGACAATCGTTTCGGAGAACGTCCAGTTGCTCTTTCAGATACGTCCATCTCTCTTTCATCGAAATAATCCAATCCAGGGTAAGGATCTCCGGTTTCGAGGACCATTTCGCCTGCCATCTTTCGATCTCGTCTCGAAGGGCTATTGCCCTGTGACGGAGATTCACTTTCGCGTCCTCGAGCTCCCGATCTATCACGGATTTGTAACGTTCCAAACGGCCGGCTAAGTCTTGCCAAGCTGTGTAGGCTGCACTCACACCTGAATTTCATCATCAAATTTTAATCGATTCGTTTAAATTTAATTTTAATTTTAATTTTTATGATCGACGAACTATGACTATTTTTATCATTTTACACAAGATGTTTATGCTGTTAATATCCTCCATTTTTCTTGCAATTGCATGATACATTTTGCAAAAAAAATGGAAGAGAAAATTTTTAAAATTTACAATGGTGATGAATGAAATATTATTATTAATAGATTTATAATAAAAATTTATTACAAAGTAAAGTTTAATGGATAAAAAAATCAGCGTGAAAATTTTTTTTTCTCGTATCAGTTTTATAGAAAATATCTTCAATGGGTGAAAATCGTTTTTAAAAATTCGCGAAGAATTCTTAGGACGTTCATCATTAAAAATTCATAGATGAAAGAATCGCGAAACATGCAATTTTTTAGCTTTCCTTCCGCTATCACTTATTCATTAAATCTTATAGCGTAATAAATCGTTGAATTTTCAAGCAGCTATTATCATAAATCATAAAATAAATTTAGAAAAAATTGTGATACGAGTATTATTGTAAATTTTAAAAATTTGTTTTTTTATAATGTATTGTAAAATTATTGTTTTCTATCACGAATGAAAAAAACATTAAGAAATGAGGAACACTCTGTACATCAAAACTTAAATTATAAAAAGTATAATTTGAAGTATATTCAAAAATTTTATAAAAGAAAAGAACTTGTCTTTAATCTAAATTTTGTAATAAGAATATTTAAGATCAGAATTCTATCTTGCACATAAAAACACCAAGTATTTGCACAAACAAATCGTTCCTAATCTTTTCCAATATCTTCGTTTACATAAAGAAAATCGCTCGCTACTACTTTATCTCGGTTTTCTCAGTAAACGGAATATTACATTCTGTGAAATTACATATATGTATGATCAATACTAGCACACAGTGAAATACAATTCGTGGAATGAAAAGCGATAAAACCATTCGGGGAACTTTTATATTCTTAAAATTGTTTCGTATGTGCACGAGTCATGCGTTGATGCTCGATAAAAGATAACCAGAAGTAAGAAAAAATTATTCTCTGACGCTGTTAAATACTACATTTTGTAACTTTCATTCAAAAGTAATATTTCGAAATTATTTTTAGTAAACAAGTTTCAAATAAACATTTCATTTAATATAAATATAAAGATATGGATATCTTTTTTTTATTCATCAAAATAGATTTAAAATTTCATGAATATCAAGAAAAGAAAGCAATTAAAAATCTTTTAACATAACATTTATACTGTTTTATTTTACAGTGATATTCTAAAGATTTAAAAATAAGATGTTTATTGTAATGTATAATTTTGTATTTTTGTTAATTTTTCCATGGGAAATATTCAAATCATCCAATATATTTATAATTGTAAAATAATCATTGAATGCAAGAATAATCTCAGAACATATCCTTTTTGAATTTAAAATGTAAATTTGTAATTTCCATTGTTGCAAAAACTAAAGTCAATATTGCCAAATTCTTATCTTTTTTTAAAAATATAGAAACTGACGATTGTCCAAATCAATCATTCTACCTTCAAGTTTTTCGCTAGTCCACGCAGCCAACACTTTGGAAAGTCCGGCAATAGCCTCCATCTCTTCGGCCATGCCGGAAGATTGTGCCTCGATTCTTGCGTGAGCTTCGTAGGCCAAACCAACTTCCTCTACGTTTCGTGGTCTACGTTCGAGTTCCTTGGTGGCGGACGAAAGGAACTCCACGATGGCGACTAATCTCGAAGAAGCTTCCACCCTTAAGTCGGAACACAAACGTTCCCAGTAACGACGGGAAGCCGATTCCAAGTCGTTTCTGGTTGTCGATGTGTCCACGTTAATGCACCAGATTTTCACCTCGCTGCCACGCAATCTTCCAACCTAGTTTTATTATCAAATTTCATTATGCAAATTGGTGATTAAATTGGGAATAAATTGTATATTATTTAATTGATGGCAAAGTCTAACCTCTTGAGCCCATTGTTTGGCATCTTTGAACGCTCTTGTCCATTCCTGCGGCGATTTTCCTTTCAATCTTTTGAATTAAAAACATTTTGAAACGTATGATTATTAAATTATTTTATCGCACAGTAAAAGATATAGTTGCTTAAAACGAAAATATGAATGCTATTTTAAAAATCTTTGAAAATTTTTGTCAATGAACAGCATAATAAGTCATATATGGAGTAATTTTTTTATTGATAGAGAATTTTTCAATTTTATTATTTTTTTATAACAAAATGATAAAATATTAAAGTTTGAATGTTGTACAATTTAAAATCTTATTGCATTGATTAAATTAAATTCTGTTTAAAAGGAAATTTTAATTGATTTCATTTTCTTAAAACAATATTTGACTAAAAAAATTGTTGAAAAAAGATTTCTAAATTATATTAAAGATTGCTGCAAACTTTGAGATTGATTACATTTCTTTGAAGAGACATCTCATCAACAAAAAATGTAATTATTATGTACATTAAAATCCATTAGATAAATTTTTCTTTAAGATCATGTTCAAATATTTTCACGAGCAATTGTATATGATTTAAAAGAAAAATATTGATTTTCATATCACATTAAAATTATAAATGTGTACATTCTTTCTTTAAATAAAGATGTGGAATCAAACTATAATTATAAAAAGAATGATTTCGATAACTATCTTATTATATTTTACTTTTAAAATATAAACATCCATAACTTGTTAAATGAATGAAACATTCGTATCTCTTTTATCATATCAAAATACATGATCAATATCATTTACAGATTTTTTAGAATAACATAATTTGGAAAATAATTCTATATAGATTCAAATATTGTGAAAGAAATTATAATATTATTATGATTTGATATCATATATAAAGAGTATAAAACATAAAAATAACAAAACATAATAAACAAAATAAACATGAGATAATAGAAAGAAAATTAATTATAACATTGATTTTAAATACAAAAAAAAACAATCTTTATTATTACCAAATTTTATAGAAGAAAAGCTGAATCAATAGAAAGCTCTTTTTCAATTTGTCAAAACTCAAACTCTATAAAATAGGAAATCTTTACACATGTTCGTCACATTGCATTAAAAAGAGAACAAAATTCCCTTTACTTTTATTCCTAAGGAATAAAAGGAAGAGTATCTCTGAAACATTTCCATGTATTTGAATAACATGAGATAATGCAAAAGAATAAATGCTCTTTTGCATCACACGGTTTAATTTAAAACGATTACCGTTCAGCGGCGTCGAATTTGGCGGGGGCGGCTAAGTACAGCCATTTCGTTCGAAGAGTTTCCAGAGCGGAAAGCGCGATTTCAGCCTGCTTGTAGACACTGCCGAACAAATAGCAACTCCTTTGGATCAGTCCGCCGAAATGAGCCTCGGCCGCGTCACCGACGCCCCTGAAATTCATGGGGATCGAGAGGGATCGACGAATCGACGAGTACAACTTGGCACGGATCTCCTCGAGGGACGGCCGCCATTGCAACGAGCCGTCCCGAAATGTCAGCTCCACTTTAACTTCCGGCAATTTCTTCAGCAGAGATGGCAACGCTCCTCTGACGTGGAAAAAGAGAAAATTTTGTTATGAATATGAAAATCGGCCATGCGAAACGATTTGAATCTTCATTTGATATTCAATAGAGAGAATTTTTTAGAAGGAAGCTCGCTTTTATGAGAGAAGGATGGAGGATGTAAAGTTTATTCCATTGGAGATCTCTTTATTCTTGTTTATTTTCCCTATCTTTTGTTAATATTGAGCTATTATTTCAATAAACATTGATTTCATTTATGTTATAATTGGAAAATAAATAAAAAATAATTTACTAAAATATAAGATAATTATTATTAAGATTGTGAATATTTGTGCATTTAAGTAAAATTTCATTATAAAAATCCATAGTTTAATTATTATGCTTGTAAAATTCTTCTTAAATTTATAATATTTGATATATTATTATGCATTTTAGAAAGAAATCTATTGCATGAAATCTTTTTATATGAAATGGATGAGGAATTAAATATGAATATAACTATTTCTTGACAGATTTATATAAATAGAGTTTCTACTATAATATATATAATTCTAATTCTTCACAAATAATCATAATATTAATTTTTATATTAAATATTAGTTTGATCATGTACGTATTTGTTTTATATTATTTTAAGATGATATTCTAAAATGAAATGATTCTTCCAATATTATTTTAAAGTACTATATCTATGATAGAAAAAAAATTCTATATCAAAAGTCTATAATTACCTATAAGCCACGCCCAATGCTTTAAGCAATTGTCTGTCCCAATGTAATTTCCAAGCTTTCGTGTTTCCATATTCAACTTCGACAGTATCGACGATCGTTCTCATGTTCATCAATGCATCTTTCCAAGCATTCTGATTCCCAATCATATTTACAGTCTCTCCTTTCAATAAACTAGACACCAAATCCCTTAACGAACCGTGCTTTGCAGCCAATTCTGAATTCTGTTGTGCGAATTTCCTTACCTGTTTCAATTTTAATGAAAATTAAATATACATCATTTATAATTCATTCATTATCTATTTTTTACATTATTATTATTTATTACATTATTATAATTCAATATTTTAACATTGATATATTAATCGAATAAGCATATATACTCAAATAAAAAATCACAATAAAATTGAATTAAATCTAAAATATCTTTTTTTTCTTAAAAATTAAACTGTATCACATATATTATATGATAATAGTGTTTCAGAGATGAATTTTCAGGAATCAAATTATGTATCAATTTCTATGTGTGAAAAATTTTTAATATCAATCTCGAAAAAATTACCAATTCCTTCAATCTGGCTGTATAAGCGTCGACAGCCTGAGGATCGGACCAAGCAACGCCAGATTGTTCTTGAACAGCTCGAGCCAATTCAAGGGCGGTTGTGAGCATTAATGGTCTTTGAGATGGCACCATACGATCGCCAATCGTGTTGTGAAAGGTGGCGACCTGTTGAAGAGCTCTAGCGCGTCCAGCCAGCGTTCCAGCTCTTTCGATCAGATCTCTCACTTCTCGTGGAAGTTCGACTCCTTGACTAGAAAGTGCCCTCGCTTCTCTGATCAGAGTCATCAATCTTGGATCGTATGTGACTCTCATCATACTGGTACCGGTTAATTCAACCACTGCAGAATCAGTGCCTAATGTCAATTCCTTCCTGGTTACAGCATCTTTCGTTTCTTCAGTCTGACAAACAAATTTGCAACATTTTTGATTTTGTTTCCTTGATTTTGAAAAAAGTTGGTTATTAATTGGAAAGTTGGAAAGTTTATTTAAAACAAAGATAATTTAAAAAATAATTCTTTTCATTCATCAATTTTGAAATATGTAATCTTGAAATATAAATATGTTTTTGAATGTTTTTGCTATGTATGATTTTCCTTTATTGTTGTCAAGTTTTAGTTTCTAAGTTATAAGTAAATATATCTACGATATTTTTATATGTTTGTGATTATTTATTAGGTTGTATAAAGAATGTATCTGTATCGATTCTCATTTATAGATATAAACAAAAAGTGAGGTTAGGTTTAAGTTAGTTTAGTTTATTTGGTCGCCATAAAACTACTAACTTTATTATATTATATTGATATTCAATTAAGATATATAATTATAAATAGATATTAAAAAATTTATTATAAAACAATACAATTTGTTTAAATATCTTGATGAGAAACTGTCAAGCAAACTGTATATGAAAGTGTTATTTAGAATGACTTGACAATATATTTAAAAATTGAATCATTGAAATTAGAAAGAAAGATCCTTTTATTAAAAATATTATTTTAATATTTAGAATTCTTTTTGAATTCTACATCTAATTTTACAATGTGTTATGAAACTTGTTATAGAAAAAACATATTAATAATAAAATTACCCAAGTATCAACGAAGCTTTGTCTTTTCCTTTCAACATCTTTCAAAGCTGTTATCAATCTCTCTGAAATTTCTCCATATCCAGGAAGATCCGCTAGCAATTCCTTTCCTAATTTATTTAAACTTTCTAATCTTAATTCTGCCGATCTAGCAGCTTGAACTTCTTGAAGTATTCTTGGACTGTCTAACAAATCACTCGTGTCCGGTCCAACCAAACAATTTTCTTCAACAATGCAGAAAGTAAAAATAATGAATAAAATATTTTATATGTAGAAGATTTTTATTATTTTGTTATCTTTAATTAAAGATTCGAGACTTGCAAGATCCACTATGGAATTATTGTTAAAATTAATCCTCAATTTTATCTAATTTTAATTTAATAAAACTAAAAATCAATACAAAAGAATTTTTTTCACAAATTTTTCTAAATCATTGAATAGGTATAACATAGCAAATATGTTAATGTTGAAAATATACAAACCTCTTCGTTAATATTTCCTTTAAAGTATAAAATTTTTAATTTTCTTAAATTAAATTTTCTTAAATTAAAAATTTTATACCAACTCGCTTGATTAAATTTTATAATCACCTATAAGATCTCCGTAAGCTGACAGCAAAGTCTCTCGTTCTCCGCGCAAAACCCTTTTTAAGCCGTCTCTTTTTAGCAGCTCAAAGTAGCGCCGAAATTCAGCGAGCAAAAAATTCGGAGTGGTGGCATCGGCAATTTGCGACTTCAATTTCAACGCGACTCGTTCCTCGGCGGGTGCCAAACCCTCTTCTACCCTTCTCTTGACTCGATTCCACTCGATGCCCTTGTCATCGTCATCAAACACCACTAATATGATTAATTAAATAAAAAGTATGACAGGTGTGAAGTAATTTCGTTTGGATATATGAAACCAATGATATTTACAGAAACAGATGTAAAATAATTTAATTTAGATAGATAAAAAACAATATATAATATTAAAAACCCTAGATATACCTCTGATATCGTCAAGGCATTGCATCAAGTTGTCCGTGCCAAGTCCAGATCTCTCATTCGATGTTAGCAATCTAGTTAATTGTCTATATTGAGCACGTAACTCGCCAATTTGCCTAAAACACGATGACAATATTGAATCTTGCGCTTCGAACCAAGAACAGAAAAAGACACAACGAAGATACCTTAACCGTTTACCAATCCTTGAACATCTTTCAGGGATGTAATTGGCGCCCTTCCACGAATGAAGCGAATGATGAGGCCAAAACAGCGTGGTGAATTTTTCCACCATGTCTGTCCATTTCTCGCATATTGCGGCACCATTTGATATCGCCTCGATTTTCACTCGATCATCGGTAGTTCGAATCTGTTTGAAGATAATATTCATATTTGTAATAAATCAGACTACAAATATTTATGTATTTAAAAAAAATCTACAGAATTTACATATGTAAAAAAAAATTTTAAATATTCAAAATATAATATTGAAATATTATTTTAAAATTCGTTTTAATTTAATTTTACAGTTTATTTACTTATAATTATCTTTTTTTGACAAAAGTAAAAGTATTAATAACTCAGAAAACACGTAGAAATATTACACAGAATTCTGATAAAATTTATAGTCTCGATCTTTTTACCTCCTCAATCGAATTCTTTACAAGAGACACCACTTCGTTCCCGATAACATCCAAAAAAGATTTCATACGTTCCTCGGTGTACACCAGATCCCCTAACTTCCACAAATCGTCGACATAGCCGGACACAACTTCAACAGCGTCATCCACGCTAATCAATCCGTCGCTATGTAAAAATAAATAGAGAAGGGAATATACTTATCGCCACGTTTAAATCTTTCATGCTTTATGTACCAATTATAACGAAAAAGCGTTATCCTCGAAACGATTTATATTGCACAAACTTGAAGGGGAGGATTAATGTACGGGGATAAAATTTCTCCCAATTATAAAATTCGAAACGACTTCTTTTTTTTATAGCACCTCGCAACAGCAGCCCGCTCCAACTCGGCCCTGATGCTCCTCAAGATTTTTACACCCTCTCCATAGATCATTTTGTCGTGCGATCGTTTCGCGCTCTCCCATATTTTCCTCCAATAATTCTCCTCCTCGTGCACGGATCTCGCAGCTGACGAGCCGAGAAGATTCTCCTCCAGTTTCTTCAAATAGGACGAATCCAGACCGGAAGAACGAAGCGTTGGCGCCCATACTTGACGGAGAGCCTCGATCAGCGTCGATCCTTTTCCACACCCGGTAGTCATGACGTGAACGAGGTCGTGGAAATTCTTCTCCGTCACTGATGCCTCTGTTAACTGTATTAAATGTATTTGTTTCGATCGATCTTGTAATTACAATTAAAGATATTTATTTGGAAATTTAATAAAAATAAAAGTGATGATCTATAATTTGATTGTAGATAGTTAATATTCTTGTGAGAATAATTATATATTTATGATCACGTTTTTAGCTGTATAGATTATCGATGTTATTAAAAATTATCCACATTAGTTTTAATTTTGAAAAATTATTTATTCGAAAGGAGTTGCCAATTTTTAAACAAAATTTCAAAAGTTCTATTTCTCCATTTTCTTGTATATTTGAATATATCATTTTAATTATTGAGAATTATCTGTTCATGAAAATTCATATGTTTATAACAAAAATTTTTTATGAAGACATTAATATTAATATTATTTTTGTATGTATAATTTATTTTGTATTACTTTACAAACATTTTTCTATTTTATTTGTATTACATATATAACAATATTTTATTTTTTGCACATAATGGTAATTCTCATAATAATGAAATATTATGAATGCATAATTTGCATTTTAATAATTTTCTGTTTGAAAAAATTGAAACTTCATTATGAATTCAGTTTAATTTTCTTCAATTAGAATTTTATTATTAAATTTTATTATTAAAATCAAGCTGTTTTTTGAGTTGAATTAAAGCTATTCTTGACACGAATATAGGGAAAATTTGATAAAAGACAAGAATATATTAATTTGAATCATCCTAGCAGAACAAGATATAAAATATTTACATATTTTTACAATTATTTCACATACTTTGAAGAAATAAAATCTAATTATAAGATAATATATTACTTGAACAATAATTTTTCCATTATTTTATAATAATGTATTATAAAAGTCTTAAGAAATTCATAAATTTTCACGAAATAAATATTTATATTGTGCAAAATATAAATATTCTTCTTTTTCTCCTCGATTTAATTATTATTTTATTAATTTTCATTGGGAAAATAATTATTAATTTTTAAAACATTATATATTCCTTTTTATTAAAAATATATATTTTATAATATAAAATATAATAGCATAAATCTTTCAGGCCAACATTTCTCAGAGTTAATTCTGTAATTAATTTTTCCAAGCTAATTAAACAAATCTATTAAGTTTTATGTAGTTTTTGCACAACCATGAAGAAAATTGTAAAAAAATTTATTATATATATATATTATATTCGAATATCTACTTTAAAATCATAAAACTAAAAAAAAATAACGACTTTTAAATATTTGTAACTTATATTTTCCAACGACAATGGATATATTCATATATAAAATGATTCCAACGTGTTATTGAAAAATTATTGAAAAATATCGAATAACATTTATATTTTAAGGTTACGTTAATGATTCCATTTCTACTAAAACAAGAGAAAAGTTAATCAACATATAAAATAAACATCTAAAATGAATATCATAAATTCATCACTTTTTATAAATATTTTCACAATATTTTCACAAAAACAGATTTTATCTCCAATTATTTTCTTACCTTAAAGAAAACCAATGTGTTTCTGCCAATAGGCAATTCATTGCTCAACTTCAATTGCATTTTCTTCTCCTCCTCGTCAGCCGGTTGTGCACACAGAATTCTGCACGAGGCTCTGTCCAAAAAATTGTCCAGCACTTCCTCTTCGTCCCTAATTGTATCATTGTCTTTCAGAGGAACGCCGAAAAAATGGCCTGCGGTGGACACTATCAGGGATCTCCGCTTGTCAAGCACCACCATTTTTGTAAATAGTGGAAATATTCTTTCAAAAACCGCGGTAATTTCGTGAAACGAACGTTCTCGTTTACGCTTCCATTACGAAGTTTCCACGAAACGTCGACCAAATGACCGTCCTTGTCGCGTGGTGATCGTTCAAGTTGTCATGACGACTCTTGGCCAACACAAACCTGCTGTCAGCCGATTCCACGTGCTGGCAGGATCGTACTTTCATATACTAAGCAGTGGTTGAAGCAATAAGGGTGCCATTTTTTATTATAAGCAAACTTGTGAATTTGGAATTTTAAAGTATTGAATGGATTTTGTGAATAATGTATTAAAGAGTGCCATTTTTTTATAAGTAATTATAAAATTTGAAATAAAGAGATAAAAGGATTCTTGTGAATGTTATATTAAGAAATAATTTAAAAAAATAAGATTGTCATAAATGATTGTAAACTTGAAATTTTGAAGTGTTGAATGGATTTGCGAATAGTGTATTAAGCAATGATTAAAGCAATAGAGGTATTATTTTTATTATGAATAATTTTAAAATTGGAATTTTAAAAAATTCAAAGGATTTTTATGAATAATGTATTAAGCAATTAAAGTAATAGAGACGTCATTTTTGTTATAAATAATAGAACTTGGAATTGAAAGAACTTTTATGAATAATTTATATAAATATTTGTTCAATGTTTTAGAAATTTTTATTACCTATGATAAAATTATTTCATATAACAATTGATATTATTATATTTATTATATTTGAACATTGATTAATTAATATTTTTAACTTGATTTATTGAATAATGACTATTAATCTGATAGAAATATTCACCATAAATAATTTTAATATAAATATTTACTTGTTGATCATTGATTAAAAATAATCATCAATTAATTGTTTTTTCTTAATAGATATTTAATTAAAATTATATATAATATAAATATTAACTATATATTGATATTAAATTTAAAGTTAGATTAAAAAATTAATATTTTGTTAAAGAGAATGCTCAGAAAGTAATTAATAAAATTAATACAAAAAGAAAAAAAATTTATCAAGATAATAAAGAAATAATAAAGAAATTTATTATAATGTTATTATAAATTAGATAATTAAGATAAATTTATTAATACTTACAATAGTTTACGAAAGTATATATGTACAATCCATTATGCTCTATATATTCAAAGTTTTATTGAAAGCAAAAAATTTGTTTAAAGAATTAAAAAATTAAAAAATTAAATTTATATATTTCTAATGAAATTTTATGAATATATAATTTTTTTTTAATATTCAAAGTTTTATTATTTTTTTCATAGTTTTATTATTTTTTCATATAATTCCATAATACATAAAATTTTAAATTATAAAATGTTCAAAATTTATTTCAAAAATTCTATCACTCTGTTGTAAAAAATATTAGACAAAATTGTATTTAAAACTTGATTAAATTTTTAGGGATTTCATTCCAATCTCCAAAAGATATTCTGTCAATTAATTAAAAAAATTACTTCATGTATAATTTATTAAGCTCTACATAAACTTTTAATTCAACTAATTAATTAAAATCAGAATTTTTGAGTTACATAAATTTCTCTGTAATGTAATATTTGCATATTTCATACATGTATACTATATATTGTAGATAGAAACTTTAAAAATAGTAATATTTGCTTTTATTGATGTAATTTATTATGTAAGGAATTTGATTATTACGTACATATAAAAGTATGCATCAAACAATTTTCACTTAAGCATTGATTAATATCAATTATAAAATACATAATGCAAATAGACAAAATTACGTCAATAAGAAAATATGTGAGAGAAAAAGGAAGACAGATTCATTGCTCATGATTCGACTTCTGACTCAGGTTCTTGCTACTTTGTATTTCTAATATTGTTGATATTAATTTATAATTATCATCCTAAATCCTATGATAATATGATTATCACAATAAATCTCTACTTCTCATTTTTATAAATTACACAAATAGAATATTACAAATGGACAAGTTTAAAATAATGTAAAAATAAAACAAAAATAATAAAAATTTATTTGGAACAAACCATTTAAACTTTCTTCAATATATCAATACTATTATTAAACCAACGAAATATGTTTATTTAAGATAATTCGTTTTTGCAATTATTAAAAATTTGCAAAATTAAAAATATATATATAATATAATAAATGTAATATTAATATTATATATCTTATATTATTATATTATTATAAATATTTTAGGAATATCTTTTCCATAAACCAATCTCATTCTTTAAAAATTAAAATAATATTTTTCTCGGGTATTTCCACAATTTTATTTAAAATAAAATAAATACTTGAATAAATACAACAAAATTTTCTTTGGATAAATACGTATTCATAATTTTCGTAAAACATAATTCTATCCTTAAACGTTTCAAAATGGCGTATGAAAAATCTTTCAATTAATAGCTGTATTATATTCCAACGAAAGTAAATAAATAAGAAGATGGATGCGCAAAGATCCCGACTATTGTTAACCGCTATTACCGCCTAATATTTGCATAATCAGATTATAACTGGCATCCACGCCTCGAATAAGCAATCAGAGTACATTCCGATGAGCGAGGCCAATTTATGCGTGCATACGTATTAACTGTCCATGCATACTTCCGCCCGCAGCAAATGGCGTGTGCGATTGGAGAAGAAGGGAGCCGTGGCGGTTACCATTTATCGGAAATATAAGTGATGGAATGACGTGGTCAACGTGGATGTATCTGTTTATATATACGTCGTTTAATAGAATTTCATACGTTCCTGATTATGGCATTACATTGTTCGAAGAGTAATTTGTTACTGTAATTAATTAAATGATTCGAAATCATTGAATAACAATAGGGTACAATTGCCACTTGATTTAATCCATTAACGTTATAATATGTAAACGTTAAATTGATAATTTTCGTATAAATGATTTTGATGGAAAAGTTTATTAAAAATTTATATAAGAAGAAATAGAAAAATTATTAATCGTTATATCGAAATTGTTTATTAGTAGAACATTAAATAAAAAATTATGTAAATCGTGTGACGTTTTCGTGTCTTATATATTAATCAATTACGTTTGACATTTAATAATTTTCGATATTAATATGCTTAATTACATGTTGCATATAAATACTTTCATTATCTTGATCGTTGTACACTTTGTACATATTTTTCTGTGTGTATACGATCTTGATCGTGCAACATGATTGATCATATCGAATATTGTCTTTACAGTCTTTCTCAGTCGTTTTCTTCTCTTGTGTATAATAAAAAGATGTATAAAATTGTATGATGTAATAAAATTGTAAGATGTAATAAAATTATATGATAACATTTATTAATCTGAAAATAATAATAGAACTGTACAATTTTAGAAATATAACGAGAACTAGAATAATTCAAATATATTTTTTTTAAATTTATATTAAAATAAATACCATATATTAATAATATACAGATTGTTAATAAAACACAGATACATTAATCGACAATGAATACATCAAATGTATATAAAATGTATTAATAATAATAATATATAAATATATTAATGTACTAATTAATATATTAAATTAATAATAATATAATAGCAATATAATAATATAATAATAATTAATATTGTATATGAATATATTAATTAGTAATTAATTTAAAAAAGAATAACCACAAAAGATATTTGATTATTATCTTTTGTATTTTTAGAAAGAAAAATATTGCTAAAAATAAATTTTTTTATCTTATTTTCAAAACATTGAGAAATTAGAAATTATATATATTATTAATACGTTTGAAATTAGCAGATAAATGCGAAAGTAGCTTTTTCAAAAATCTTTACAAAACATATGAATAATAAATGATATCCCGAGTAAGTAGGTTAATGAATCATAAGCTTAAAATTTTTTATTATAAAAATTTAAATATTTATAATAATGTGTAATAATTTTATTTAAAACCTGTCGAATCGATCAAAACAATAAGTATGTTATTTCTAATTCCAATTTTATAAAAATATATATTCATATAAATTATCATATTTAACGAACATAAAGTAATTTATAAAATTCAAATATATGAGAATAAATCATATATCCAAATATATTTCTTCTCATTCTAAGGGAATTACAATACACACATACACGCATACTACACACAAAATAAATCTTCTCCCTTATATTACGTTATCAACAACATTCTCCATTAACCTTAAATCATGTCACTTAGAGCTTACATATCTACGTGCCTGCCTTTTTATTTCATTCATTTCATTTTATTTCTTTCTCATCTATTCTATTTTATTATTCTATTTTATTACTATCTTTACTACCATATAACTATATGACTATATATATATTTTCAAGAAGATCATAAGTAACTTTAAAATCGCTATTTACCATTATTTGCAATTATGTAGAAAATTTTGTAATAAGAATGCTTATTTATTTTACTATACTAACATATAAAGAAGTAATTTATGATCTATTGTATCCAAACAATGTTATATTCATTCTGTAACAATTTTTTGATTCTTTTTTTTCATTTTTTTATTTCATTTTTTAAATTTTCTATATAATATATCCCTGAAATAGAATATTATGTTTATCTAAGCCTAAAATGAATTGAATTGATTTTTTCACGATTGTGAAAAAAAATAGGATAACAAATTATTTGAATATTATAGAAAAAAGATCATGTCTCAAAGAAGATTAGAAAACACTATTCAAACTTTATCACTAATTCAAATATCAATTGATATCAGCTTTCAATAAATCCAAACAAAATCTAAATAATCCAAATAAGATCTAAGGAACGAATTTATTAGATTTAAAATAATTTATTCACAATCCTATAGTGAATTTGAGCATGATTGAGTGGATTCTTAATACAAAAATAAAATTAAAAACAACTTTTGACAGAAAAAATTATAATGATTGAAATTACAATAGCTACTAAATATGATGTTTATATTATTATGTCTGTAACTTTGGTTATTGTAATTTCAATCATCCAATTGTTTTAAATTTGCGCATTCTGCAGATTTGAAAGAACTCCCTAAAGATAAATTAAGCACAATAATATTAGCTCACTCGTTACACATTTTGGTTGCCAATCACCATAATATGCTTATACAAATAATAGATGAATTGTAATCGTATATTGACATGCCACATACACTGCCATGGATGTATACATATATATGAAATTCAATTTGAATTCAACTAATAATAGCAATCATCTTTTGCGAATATCTTGAAAAACCAAACATAAGCGGCGATTATATATACATAGAGAAAAACTATTCAAAATCTCGTTTTCCGTGTAATATATTTAAAAATCATTGGAGTCTATGAAAACTTCCCTTCTTCAAATAATTAATATCGAAAAAATAAGCAGATGATACTAATACACGATATTGGACCATGAAAAAACGAAGAATGAGTCCGCTTCTACGAGTCCATTTTATATATGAGAGATTAGATGCGGCCAAGGTCACATTTACTCCACAATTTTCCTCGTTCTTAAGGAATTGGCAACGTAGCGATAGATCGTTGCAACCATGGTAGAATGCGCGCCTCAGTCGAAGCGCGGACGTTGTTCCGTGCTCTTCCTTTTTCGTTTGTTTTCATTCGAATTTATTTCCATTTTTACAGGAAATCGGTTCATATTGAATCCCAGTGAATCCTTTTTCTTCGAACGCTCAATTTAACGAGTCCACGATTGTCCGAGGTAAGTCGAATGATATACTTTCGATCCTCGCATCGTGAAAATGCAATGAGAAAAATGTTTGCTCATTTGTGAATTAAAGTTAATGGAAAATATAGATTTTTTTATTTTAAGATTTTATCGAGAGATGTTTATAAAATATTTATGAAAACTTATATTTTTATGAGCATACATAAAGCAATGAAATTTATAGATACAGAAGTATCTATAGATTTATAAATATAGAGATATGGCATAAACATTATAATTATATTTTATTTTTTTGTAAATTCTACATATAATTTTTTGTAAAATATGTATATAATTTAATAATTATGTTTTTGGATTTTAAGATTTTAAGATTTATAATAAAAATAATAATTTATTGTTTTTTTATTGTTTGTTTGAAAACTTTTTCATTTTTGTCACATTGAAAATAAAATGGAAAATCATTAGAATGAATCTCATTCATGAAATGTATCTAATTAATAAATTTTAAAAAATGTATGTAAATAATATCGAAAGATCAATTACAAGATGAATTCCAAAAATTTTCTTCTGTATATCAAAAGATAAAAGTTTTATCATAACTATATAAAATATGAATTTTTTTTAGTTCACGAACATTGTGTTCAAGAAATTATATTTGAATTATAATGATTTAAACATGTTTCTTTTTATTATCTTATAAGAAATAATATTTTCATTTTCATATTTTTATTGGTTATTTTTACATCATCTTATGATTTCTTCTTGTACAAAATTAAGTTTCACAATATTTTTCCATTTTTGATACTTTTTATACAAAAATTAAGTTCCACAATACACTCCATTTTTAATACAGTAAATGTGAGATTCGCGTGATACCCTAATGTATTTCACATGAATGGTGAAAGTAGAGCATATCTGAAAGACTGTTAATGTGCATCTCGTACAAAGGGCGTAATGATATTATGATAAATAATCTCGCATAATTAATAAGATTGGACATTATTATTCATCAACTTGATATTATTCATCAACTCCCACATTCTCCATTTTATCATAAATAAATAATGAATCATCGATAAAGGAATCTTCAACTTGCTTGAAATATCATAATTTTTTGATTTTTTTCACGCTTCGTTCGTTATTTGATTTTTCCCTTAAATTGTTCTAAATAATTTTTTTAATTTAATTAAAAAATTTTATTTCCTTTTAATTTTTCTAATTTTTCTTAAATTCATAATGCAATATTATGAATCATTAACACAAAAATTGTCAACTTGTTAAAAAAAATTTTCGTTCTCTCATGATTTTTTAATAATTTTATTATTTTTATATCTCAATCACTATAACTTGACTTTTCTTCTTTTTATTTTTAAACGTTATTGGATCCTTGCTATAACAGAAGAATTGAGTATTTTTATTGTTATTAATAATAATTTCCATATTTCTTTTTAATTTTATTGATATGAATTATTAATGCAGGAATTGTTTGAAACAATTCTTTTTCTTTTTTTTTATTTTTTAAATATTATAACACGTGCCTAAAATATATTTATATTTCATCATTATATTTCATTGTTTTTTAATTATAATTTTTAACTATAATTTATAATTATTCTAAATTATATAATCTTGAATAAATTATAATGAAATTATAATAAATTATAATTAAAAGAAAAATATAAATCATTCTGATAATATTTATTTTATTTTTTTTAATTCATTGATCACTTTTTTAGATTATAGAAATTTTTTTAACTAAATTATAGCGAACGATTTCAATATTTTATAATTTATAATAATTTATAATTCTATAAAGTATTTAAAATATTTCTAAATCTTATATCTTCAAAATCTACAATAACCAAACAAACGGGTGATATTATTTTTTTCTTCTAGAATAAAATTTTTTTTAATTGATTGAAGCTTCATTTTCGAGTAAATCAAATTTAAAAATTTTTCAAATATAAGTATTATTATTGAATATAAATAAATTATCAATGGATCTTTATACTTAAAAATAAACGAAAAATATAAGAATGAAATTTTATCACTTAAATTTTTCTTTTTATGAATTCGAGATTGAACATGTACAATCAAACTGTAATTAACTGAAATTTTCAAATTCAATTTTCTTGATATAAATTATAAATTATAAATTATTGATTATAAATTAATTTTTATATGAAAAAAAATTATATATTTTTTGTTTATTTTCACATATATAAATATTCGATAATTCATTTGTATATAATTAGAAAAAAGTCAATTTGATTTGTATTTGAAAATTTTTTCAAATCAAAAAATTTTATTCTATATTTTTGGATTATTCTATATTTTATATTTATATAGAATGATACAATATATATGTAGAATCATGAAACATACATCTGTGATTCAAGTGATTATCATATATTTATATTTTTCCATTTACATAAATATATATAAATTAAATAAATATTAAATAAATATTAATAATTTGTTTTATCTCTTTACTTAATTTCTCTCGATTTTCTTCAAATAAGTCATCGACATATTTATTCAATATCTTTTGTTAAATTTATAAATGTTCTATTACACAATGATCTATTCTACAATAATCAAATTTGCAATTTTTAAAATACATTCTAAAAAAAAAAAATATGTTTCTTCTTAACAAATAAGCTCAATTCTACGAATTCATTATTTTTTTCTAATTATTCATATAAGTCTATTCACGTAAATATTCATCAATAATCTCAATCTTCACAGACGATTATATACAAATTTTATTTTCCTCTTTATATTTATTATTTTTTTTTCCTTTTCTTTTCGTTTCTAACAAATATATAGTGCTATAACAATAATTTTTGTATATAGAATATACACATATAAATTGCACATTAGCTAGAAAAAGTTTGCATTTGTTCAATTACTGATTACAGAAAAAATTATTTCTAATTTTTATTAGCAGAATTCTGTAAATGAATTTCCAAATCTTAAATTTGAAATTTAATTAATATGATATGATTTTAATATGATAATGTATTTTTATAACAATTTGAATTATTCAAAATCAATCAATTTTCTTTAAAATCACAATAATTTTTAAATTATGACATTTTTCAATGTATAATATATATTACGTGAAATTGAATTACATTTGATTAATTACAATTAAAAGAGAATCTTCTTATTTATAGAAACTGCACATTTTTTTCCAAATATTGAAATATTTAATAAGAATAAAATTCGTCTTTCGACGAATCTGAGCATTTTTTTTCTTTAAAAGTTTACTTTTATTGATAACTTCATTATCGATAACGAATCTGATATTAATTATACAAACAATTTTAATGATATCGATGTACAATCTGTGATACGATTGATACAATAAAGTTAAAAAAAAATGCAGAAATTAATGAAATTAATATATATGAATATTCATTTATCAACATAAAATTATTAATCTCTCACATTGCAAGATTATAAAAATCGTATTTGCAAATGTTATTGAAATTTTTATTCATAAAGAAATTATTATGATATTTCTATATAGGATTCATAATACTATTATCTAATTACTATTTTTATTTTTTTATAATTTACAGATTTCTTCTTATTAAATTATATAAAAAATAATTGAAGCTTTTAATGTTCAAAGTTGTATAATTTCTTTTAATCTTTAACTTCAAATAAGATTATCATGAATGAATTTTAATATTTATTAATTTATTAAATTTAAAAATTTATATTTTTTTTAACTTTCTTAACTTTCTTATATAAATTTTATTTAGAATCTATTTTTAGAATCTATTTTTAAAATCATTTCAATATGTAATGATTCTCTCACGAAGAAAAATTTCCCTAAATTTAATTTAATTATTATATCTAATAAATGTATTTTATAGAATGACTTTCATAAAAAAAGAAAAGAGAGAGAGAGAAAACAATTTGAAAGCTTATATGGCAAAGTCGAAACGATATTCGACTTGCAATTAAAATCAGTATTTCAATTGAACTTTCTCGATCAATATCCACACACAATTTTCATGGAACAGCGAACTTGCAGTAGACGATTCAGAAAATTTAAATGGGACGTGGGAAAACAAGGAAATTGTGTTCTCTCCAGCAAATCGTTGCCAGCCATCCGAAACCTTACCGAGGGCGATCGTACGTTCATTCTATTCAAGGAAATGAACACTGAAAATGAACTGAGAATTCGCAGTCTTTAACACTTGACTCTCGTTATTTCTTTGACTTAATTAATGTCTACGACTATTATAACAGAAAGAAAAAAATAAAAGCTCAATTGCCGATGATACATTTACAATTAATAATAATAATAATAATACACTTAAGTAATTATTGCAATAAAAGATAATTATTTTTTTGCATAATGTTGGAATATTTACAATTTGTTAATAATACATTATTGATTGAATATCATTGATCATAGTAATTCAAAAAATTCGATAAATATTCTTTTTAGGAAAAAGAATAGAATTCTGAATTTCAATCATATTTGCATTTTTTTCTTTCAATGAATTAGATATCAAATTCTTTAATGAGTGTTTTATTGCTAATTCTGAATTCTATTGAATAAACTTACTGTTTCAGTTTAAATTTATAATTCATTTATTGTCTGCTTTTTATTTTATCATTATTTTCTAAGTAATTTTAAAAAATGACAAGATCAGTGTTTTTAAATTTAAGTATGAAACCTATAAATTTTACTTTTCAAAGGTTTTTACAATTTGAACAGAATCTTCATTATCTAAATGTTCTATTCAGCAAGCATTTTGTTATCCAAACTATCACACTATCTCTATTCACAACATAAACATACGTCTTTTCCTATAACAGAGGAAATAAAGATTAATTTAAAATTTGACAATGATATATTTGCATAATATATATTATACTATTGAAAGAAAATTGAAAATAAGAAATTAGAAAGCAATGAAATTATTATAGAATTAATATGTGTATAATATTGGAAAATCCATCAAATTATTGGTATTAAAAAAGAAAGACGCATATTTCTTTATATATTTTTTTATGTATTAAAAAAAATTATGTTATTGTGCTAAATTTAATATAATAATTTTATAATAAAAATCAATTTTTATATCTTTTATATCTCAATTGCAATAAAAATATTGTAAATAAGCATATTATTTTTCTCAAAATATAGAATAATTCAACTCAGAAAAGTCAATATTCGAATTGTCTAATTCTTGAAGTTTTTGATTAACTAAATAGCGATTGAGAATATAATACGATATTCTTCAAGCAAGAATAAATCGAAAAGGAGAGTATGAAATTTCTATTTAGAAGAGTTTCTATTTAGTTTTCAAAACAGAGTTATATTCATCACAATAATTCTCTTTCAAGAGAAGCTTGAAAACAATGATTTGAATGCAATCGTTGTTCTTTCGTCTTATTTTAAGCCATAGAATCTGCCTGATCCCGTTTGTATTATAAATTAATTATGAATTCACTGTAAATACTATTATTAATATTTCATTATTAAAAAAATATTTAATTCAAGATTACATTTTCAAACAAAATTTTCAATGAAAATTTATTAGATTAATATTTAATTAAAAAGATATGTCTATTAAAGTTTAATTTTTCATTTCTTTAATGGAAATGAAAATTGTTAATTATTGTTAATTAACATTCTTTAAATAACTATCTGTGCAAAGCTCGATTAATTTCATGTAGAATTATTTGAAAGATTGTTTGAATAGCAACATAATAGAACTAAAGCAATAAAACTGATTCTTCGATCTTGACCAACGTTTGCTTAATCAGTAATTTCATTTATCGAGCTCGTGCTGCGTATTGTTGTAAAAGAAAAAAAAAAAAAAAAAAAAAAAAACGACTTTCCGCGTGTTCGACCAAATAATAGATGCTGAAAGAAACGTGGAATTATGTCGCGCAATTAGCAGTGAATCACACGTCGCGCATCTAAACGATCGTAGGAGAAGTTGCGTCAAGAGACCAGCTGAGGTCGCGTAGAATTTATTGTTTTTCTTGTAAATAGAAGAACAGAAAAATTTGTCTCAGATTTTTTAAGAAAGTTTTGCAACGAGTCTACGAAATACGAAATTTTTTTTTTTTCAAGTTAAAATAAATCCCAAGATCAATAAAGATCTAAATTTTTCTTAATATTAAGATCGATGAAAATTTTATCAAATACTTTCCAATATTAATCCTTTGCAACAACAAACTTGTAGTTAAAATGAAATTATATAACAAATTAATTTTGTTATTCAGTACGTTCAATTATTAGATTATTAAAATTTTTGTAAAACAATACATATTTTCAATATTTAGGTTTTCAATATTCATAATTTAATTTCATGTAATTTCAAAATATTTTGATTTATTGAGAATCAATGTTGAAAGAGTTGACTCAAAATGTTGAAGCTATTTAAACAATTTGTTATAAAAAGAAATTTCTCGAAAACAAATTTATTGCAAAATATTTATTTGTTAAATCATTTAAATCGTCCTTTTGAAATGATAATAATTAAAAAATTGTTCGAAAAATTCATGAAATTCATACATTTTTTTATTTAAAAATCATCAATGTTTAAATCATTTCAAGTGTATAAAAATAAATTAACTAAAATTGCAAAATATTTTTTATAAGCTCGTAAAATTATTCATGCTTATTCTTTTTCCATTGTTATTGCTATTTAACGATCAATTTTTCAGGTAACACCGTTCTAAAAATGAATAACGAAGTGGCCAAAACACGACCAAGCATCATTATGCTGGCATTCTCAACTCTTACACACATCCTCTTATTAGCACCAGTAATATATATAGTGGTTCTGTCCCTTCAACCTTTCATCTTTTTATCCTGGCATGTTATTTGTTCAACCTTGGGAGTAAGTAGTCATCTTAGCCAATACTAATTGCACAATGGATAATGCACTAATGGAAACAGGTGAATCAGAAATCTAGGTGGTTGACTCCTACATTTGTAACCCATTCTTGAAAAGTTTATTGAACGAATAATTAAATAATGGATGAAGCAACGCGTTGATTCTCGAGAAAAATCGATAAAACTGCCTTGTTTAAACTTGAAGATGAAAATTCTCAGTAATGGCTCTTTTTATTACTACCTAAAAGTGTAATAGATCTTTGTTTTATAATAATTTTTCATTTAATCGAGAATTTTATTATTTTTTCAATTTTGAATCGAATGAATTGAAAAAGGAATAATAATATATAACTTTGCAAAAAGGAAATGAAAATATTTGTTGATACAAATGTTTCAATTCAAATTAACCCTCTTTTGATTGATAAATCTTCTTTTTGTTTGAAATAGAACTAATTAAAAAGATGATTCGTGGAAAGTTTCGAATATGAAATATCATCTATTAGGAAATAGTTAGAACGCGGAAGATCGTTTATGTGGATAACCACAACTTTTTTTCGTTTTTATGATCTATGTTTCATACTGGATAAGTAACGAAGAACGTAATATTAGATTGATTGAAAGTTGTTAAATTTTTCTTATAAAAGAAATCCAGTATATTATAACTCGGTTACTTAGCTTATTTTTGTTATAAATTGATCAAATATATTTTAAGTAAAGTAAAAAGTGAAAGTAAAAAATATACAATAAAAGTAATTTTATTAAATAAATAAGTTAGATCTCTATAAAATGTTTGGTCAGAAAAATATTTGATTAAAATAATATATTAGATATTGAAAAATATTGAAATATAATTTTATATATATAATGAAATCATTTTTTTACTATATGTAAATAATATTAGATATATTTCCATAAATTTATATATAAAATCTTAAAGATAATTCACTAGACCTATTAAAGTGACTCTAATTATTTTTCTTGTAGTTATTATGTTTGAGTTTAAAAATATCTTGATGTTATGATCTAATACAGTGCATTTAATGCATACATAAAATATTATGTATTATTATGTCAAATGCATAACAAGATACTAAATATTTCTTTATATTTTTGAGATATATAATAAGATTGCAAGATTGATATCAGATTATAACAATGAGAGAATTGAGGTTACATTATTATTTGTATCGTTTAAAAATTTCGTATGTAAAAGATATAAAATGTAGTAATGATTCAAAGACTTCATTTAATCATCTCAATTCTTAGATCATCGTTGTATTTGAAAGAATGGTGGCTTCTATTTATTGAAAAAATTGAATAATGTTCTTTAAATAAATCAAATATAGAATCAAGAACACAGTCTATAAAATTAAGCGAAAAATAAATTTTCAATAAAGTAAAAGAAAATCACTTGGTATAATCGAAATTGGTATTTTCCCTAGAAAATAGAGAGAAAAGGATATCATGTCAATTCATTATCTTCTTAAAACACTGTAGGCGTTCACACATACATACCAAATTAAACGGAGAACGAATTCATCGTTGACCTAGATTGACAAATTAATTGCAACATTCCCCGAGTAAATTAAAACGATCAGCATTGTTTCCAATTGCACTGTCCATCAAAAATCCTCGAATAACGAACATTTAAAAAAAAACGATTAATAATTCTTACGAATTGCTATTGCTTAGAATTTTTAGAATTTTATCCTAATATTTCATTAACTAGTTTTTTAAAGAATCAAATGACTAAATAAATTAAAGTTCATGTATATAGTCAATGATGAATTTATCATTATGGAGAGTTCAATCATAAACAATATCAATATGAAATATTGCTTTCAATTTTTTAATTGTTTAGCATTATGCAATAATAATCAATATTGATTATTGTTAATTCTGTAACACGAATACAATTAATATATGCACAAATAAACAATATAATAAAGATATTGACATTATTAATATATCATAATATCAACATTCTATCTAATTTCTAATGAAATTAGATGCAATGTTACCAATCATTAATGTAACTATCTTCTTAAAGAATAAAATGACTAAATTAAAACTTATTTATAACAAATAAATTTATTGATCATGGTTCAGTTATAAATTTTCTCAAAAAATTTCATTAACATCAAAAATGAGGAATACTTTTTAATTTTTTAACAGAAAATTCTTAGAAAAAGTATCCCATCAACATCAAAAATAAAGAATTCTTAATTTTTTAATGGAAAATCTCTAAAGAAAATATTCCAATAATATCGACAGAGAATATAGAATTCCTTTTAATTTTTTAATTATGCAATAATCAACTAATTCAATAATAATAAATATGATTAATATATAAAAACATTAAAATATCAGCCTCTAAATAAAATTAGCTACAACGAAACATTGGGATAAAATTTCTACTGCTCACACAACTGAACAATTTTAAACAATAATAATTTCATAAACAATGAAATGCCATGAAAGTTTGTTTCTCTTTTTCGAATTTTTACGAATAACAAATTTTTCTCATTGACACAGGTCGGACTTTTGACAATGGAGGGAGTGTTCTGCGTTTCTGGCGACGCTTATATGAATTGGAAGGTATCCAGGATGAGCAGAGGATTGATTCATTTGATCCTTCATCTAATAGGATTGCTGTTGGTGTTGATCGGTATGATCATGATAATAATCGGCAAGATAGAATACAAGAAATCTCACTTCGTCACAGTTCACGGGATTATCAGCTTGATCAGCATCATTTTTGCGGTTCTGATAGCCGCGTCCGGCTTCGTCGTTATCTTTGACAAATGTCTGTATCATGGTTGCATCAGACCAATAATTCTGAAAATTATGCACTCGTTCGGTGGTATTTTTGCCACGATACTCTTGTTAGCCGGACTGATCACAGGGATTTACACAGGATGGTGGCCTGGCACTTGCCTTGGAAGAACCCTGTCGGTCGCCTCATTCGTCGTTGCCGCTTGCTATATCTTTTTGAAACCGATTTTGGGTATCATTTCTAGGTGCAAAGTGCTTTTCGAAGGTGTACCTAATGACAATGAAGGAGAATTGAACAATGAGTATTGATTGTGATTTTGGAAATGATTGTTTTATTGTTTGATGTTATTGATGGATTATAGATTGGATATTGAAATTTTATATTGTAGCTAATTTTATATTGTATTGTTGATATAAGGGACTGTCTTATTTAAAATAAGATATTTAATTCTATCCTTTTGTTGTGATAGTTCTGAAAGATATAGTATATATATATCTTTTTTTTTTTGTTTGTTTTTCATGCAATTTGAATTGTATGAAATGATGAATACATTGTAAAAAATATTTTTATATCATGTTCTTTTTGTCATATTTTAAAATCATCGTTATAATGATATTATATTTGTACGCTGTAATATAATATTGGTATATATATCATGCTGTGGTAATACTATACAGCATAGATAATGCTATAGATAATACTAATGCACTATAATAATAACATCGTGTGCTATATTATACAGAATAATATAAGGCTAATAATACAATATATTGTACAATATTACACTGCATAATAGCAATAATAACATACATCGTGCTATAATTGTATAATTCAGTATATAATAGTAGTATTTTGTACTGTATTATTATACATAATTATTCAATATAATACTCTAACATTGTATTATCTAATGCAGTATAGTATGTAGTTATGCTATGATATAATAATATAAAATCTTTGTATATATGATATAGCATAATATTTTTAATATTTAAAACAAAAGGAAACATTTTCAAACTTTTATATGAAATTAAAGGGTTTAAAGAATATAAAATTCCAATATTTAAATAATAATGTTGTTGAAAATTTATAAAGTACATATATTTAGTTGCAAAAATATTCATATATTACATTATTAAGAAAAATTTTGAAATGTATTTTGAAAAATTTGACTTTAATGAAAATTTTTTGTATATATAAAACATAGATTATGTAACAATTTATTTTTGAATTCGAAATTAATCTTAATATTTTTTCTATAACAATGTTGTAGAGCATTAAAACTTGAATACTTTATTTGTAATAATAATTTAATATTTTATATTTTACGAAATTATTTTTAAGGAACAAAAATAGTATTAAAACTTTACATTTCTTTCAAATAATATTCTATTTAATAAAAAAATTGCTACATATATGTATAAACTATTATAGTGTACATATATTAGTTTATAACATTTTGTATTAAACAGAATTGTTATTTGTTTTGATAATACTTTTCATGATAATTTATTAATTGAATTCATATAAAGTATAAATATTTTTACGATTGACTATATAAATTTTCACTTTTCTATTGACAAAAAGGATTTTATTTTTTTTAAATATACATATATATGTACAATAATCAATGTCAAAATTTAAAGTATATATTCAAAAACGTAATTGTATTCAAAATTTATTTAGAATCCGTTCAATGAACGAAATTATGATTTTCGATCAAGACTGCAATAATGACAGAAATCGATAAATGTCATCAGATTATTTCATGTCATTTTATCGCGTAATTAAATAAGATCTGATCGAGTTTAATCGAAACATTATTATCACTCATCGAACACGTAATCAAAATTCTTTTTAAGAGAATTGAAAATATTTTCACAAAGTTTGTATTTTTTAAAAAAAGAAAATGAATTTTTAGAACTCAAATACACATTCCGTCCTTCAATGATTGCACATTTTCTAACAATCATTGACAAATATTGTAATTCCTTAGATAATCATTATAATATTTAAGAGATATTTAAATAATTCAATTCAAATTTTAATCTATGAAGTTTAATGCAAAGAATTATGTCGATTGTTAATCAATCAAAGTACAAAAGAGTACAAAGTTTAAATTATTCATGACAATTTGAATAAGCGATATTTATTCCTCTTTAGACAAACTGAATATATTACATCCAAGTTTAATTTCAACAAAAAGTTTTAAAATACCTAAGAATAGCATTTATCAAATCTTTAAAAATATTTCAATAAGAAAAGAAATTCAAAAGTAAAATTTCACTCATGTCATGGCGCTCAAGTCAACAATCCAATTTACCTACGGCGAATCAATCGAGAAGTAAGATATTTGAAATTAAACATTGCAATGTTAAATTCGCGACTGGAAACAATATTTATTTCACCGTTGCTGTGTTCATCGAATTGTCTACATCTGAAAAGAAAGAAAGAAATGGGATGCAAATGCACGAAAAAATGCTTGTATACTCATCGATAAAACAGACACATGTTACAAAATGTACAAACAAGTATTATTAAAGAATGTTTAACCGAAAGAAGAGATGAAGATTTTAATATTAAACTTTAATTCGCTTAAATATAAGTTAATTTTCAAATGAACGAATAGAGACAATAGAGGTGGTGGCGTTATCGTCAACCATATATATCAACACTTTATTAATTACACACGCATCATATACATATACATAGAATTTACATAATGTATATATCTTTCGCAATGCAATGTACATGTATATTAATACAATTTCTTATTCTCGATATAATTTCATCGCCTTTTAAATATCTTTTTTCTCCCTAATTTCTCCCCCTCTTGGACATTTCCTTAATTCTTTCATAATCAACATACGATAAACATTTCGAACATCACGAATCATCGTTCATTCGTGAAACTTTCCTTCCTCTCGTATTTTTTTTTTCTTTTTTTTTTTTGTTAAAATATGAAACATCATTTTATGCAATATGTTTTACATCGTTACATTTATATTATTTGTTTTGTATACGTATATACACGATTCGACCAAAAATTTGAAATCAATACATGAGTGTATGAAAAACTTGAGGATCAAAAAAAGAAAAAAAAAGAAAGAAATTTATTTTAGCATTCTGTCATTTCAAACTTAGATTGTATAGAATTGTAAAGAAGAATTTCAATAACACGATTAAAAAAATTAGTATTGGATATATATTTAGGAAAGTAATTCTAAATTTTTGGCCTGTAGTGTATATATGTATGTATATTTATATATGCATATGTAAATAAGTACACGTTTTGGTTTAAATTTCTCTTTTTATAACTTGACCGTCTTAAAATTATATGCACTCTTTTTCTACTTCTGTTTGACACTCGCTACATGCCTATACGTATCTCATATGTGTCTCTCGGTTTTGATCGAAAATCAAATTGGTTTATCATTTTAGTTTATTTTTATATAACGATTTTAACAAACAATACGTTAATTTTTGTAAACACTTTATCTTCCATATTAATTCTAGAAACAAACTTGTTTGTTGAATTATAACGAGAATTAAGAAATCGAGAGACACAATGGTGTGTACCAGAATTACAACTTTTCAATATAATTTCTTCAATAGATTCCAATTTATAATTCTATTCTTCTATAATCCAACAACGATTTCCCGATAAAATCATTGCTCGCGCCAACGTACAAAAATCTGTATTTATCAACGAACGAATATTAATCCTATCGAATTCCACGAAATATAACAACACATCTTTTATCACCTACGCTATCCTCGCTCTCGAACGCTTTTCTCTTTTTCTCGATTTAGCTCTAGGACACGTTACTTTGTACTGTTCGCTCTACTGGTTGCTCTTGGTGACGTAAAATCCGCAACGTTATTCGATAACCGTAAATTCCCAATGATATATATATCAAACGAATTAAATAACAATCTGTTCCGTTTAATTTCCTTTTTATTTTAAATAAAATTTTTTAAAACACAAAATAATTTTCATAATAATAATAATAACAAATCAAATTATGCAAGAAATAATTTATTTAAATATTTTTGAATATTTTTCTTTTTAACAAATAATAGCTGAAATTATTAAAATTATTAAAAATAGTACAAAAAGTTTTAGAATGGAACAAATAATCGAACTTATTTACTAAATTTTTAATCACACATTATGTATAACAGTTGTAGGGTAAAATCTATTTATTTCGTACGAAGAGAAGATTAAAATTAATATTTACAAACAACGCTTGAAATAAATATTCGCATCGACAAGATTTAAGAAGAAAAAAAAAAAGAAATTCAAACAAAAATCATCCAGTCACGTTTTTCAAACAAAATTACACATTTGAGATACGATCTTCTAATTCTTTCCTTTTTCATTTTAATATCGACGTATTACCGTGTTGTGTTACTGATAATTCTACGTCACCTAATCTTAACCCTACCTAGGACAGTCGACCACGTGGCCTGACCGGTTTAAACCGGTAGCTAATGCTATTTTAATTAATTAATAATTATTATTTAATTATTATTATTACTCATTATTTTGTATAACATAACTTTTTTTCATAATAATAAATATTGTTATTGTTGTTGTTAATGACGCGCTAAATCTTTTTTTTTTTTTTGCTTAAATTCCTTTTTTAAACCTGCATTAGATTTGCCTATCTAGCCTAAGGACATTAAATTTTCTCTCGAATGCTTATCTATCAGTCACCTTCTTTCCCACCGAATCCCAAGTATTTTTTTATTTTTATTTTTATCTTTTGTCTCTTTTTATATATATATATCTATATATTATATATAATATATATTTCTCTTAATCGTATTTCTCTTGAACTGATGAAATCTCTGTTCAAATCGATCGAACGATGTCATTCATCAATGTCGTTTTCCTTATCAGAAGAATTTCATTTTCCTTGATTATGTCTCGGATATGGCTAGTTGGAATGTGTTTGTCCCGCATTTTCTCGGTACACAATTTTCGCTTCTCTTATCAATCTTCGAATATCATTAATGCGCATGCACATGGTTAATCTAACGTCTCTTTTCGTGTGTGAACAACGAACAACAACGGAACAATTGAAAGAAATTAACGATTCCGTCCAAGAAAGTATGGTACAAACGATCAGATCATTAAAAGTGTCAACGATGCTTGATGATTATATACGCTTTTTGGTTTTCGATCAGTTTGTTCATTTTGTACGTACTCGTGATTGATTTGTGTGAAATGGAGAATCGATTAGATAGGGCACTCGATTAATTGAAACAATTAATTGGAATTATAAATTTTCGAGGTGTTCAATATATGGATCGATTCGATAAACTTTCATTTGTCTTCAATACGAGGGGCTTGAATAGGCCCCGGTATTGGATTCCGAATTCCGATCTTGGGATTCGAATATCGTTCTTTATTTATTTAGTGTTTTTTGTTTTTGTGTTTTTCTCTTTTTTCCTCTTTTTGCCTATTTTTTTTTGTTTTTTTTTTTTTTTTTGTTTTCTCTGAAGCTCTGAGTATTAACAACGACTAGGTTTCTAAAATATTAATTAGGTCAACAAGGATCCACCTCGTACGCGGTTAATGAGGATCCTTTCTCCACTTACTCGTCCCTTTGAGCAAAGGATCGATGGCAAAGGACGATTAATTAACTCTTAACGTCCACTTCAATCTTTTGCTTATATCGTATAAGAAATGATAGAATATTATTTAATGAAAGTACTAATAATTGCAAAAAAGTTTTCAACTCGATCGAAATTTTCAAAACTGCTGAACAAAAATCTCTATTTTAAAACATTGCAATTAAAATTACTTAAAATTTTTGAGGGAGAAAACTATTTCTTTTTTAATTTAACGTAAACGTAAGGATCGAAGGGGATGTAAAACAAGTTTCTAATTTTAACTATCAATTGAATGAAAATTATTTATAAAAAAAAAAGATGATGAAGTAGAAAGATACGATTAAGTTAGACGTGTGTAATGAACGCGAGTATCAGTGGACTGTTAAGAGGACAGAAAGTGGAGTTAGGCCTTTGTTATTCTAGAAAAATTACACACGTATTTTTTTCACTCACTCCTCGCGCTCTTTCACTCATTCATCATCAACAAAACGCATCGCAAAATTCGCACAAAATTCGCGCACGGATGTGAGTTTAACATATTTGGTATCTCTCTCTCTCTCTCTCTCTCTCTCTCTCTCTCTCTCTCTCTCTCTCTCTCTCTCTCTCTCTCTCTTTTAATTCTTTTAAATTTGAACGCAGCGGGTTTTTCGGTAATGTTTAATTAATATCTCCGCCTCCCCTGAACCTCTTACAATATATCAAACGACGATCGTGTATCGCATTTTTTTTTTTCTTTTTAATTTTCTTATTCTCGTCTTTTGTACACGTAAATATAATAAACTATGCGACGCGTACACCAGTGTACAAGCGTCTATAAATATAATGTAATGTAAATATACATATATATATATATATATATATATATATATATATAATATGTATAATATACTATATATGTATATCTGTAACGTGTGTATATATGTGTATATATATGCATACATACATACATATATATATATACGTAAGTATATACGATAAACGTTATATGATATACAGCTAGCAACACTTTACAAACGGGGTCACATAAAAAATAAAGAATCACGATTTCTCACGTTTATTGACTGTGTACGTACGCGCGAAAATTGTCCACAGTGTTTGCTCACGAGACACTGCTCGGATCACTGACTTATCGTTTATTTTATAATTCCTATTTTTGGGGTCTCAAGCGACCCGAAACGTTCTCCTCGCTGACCCGTGAAACGACACGAACCTTTCCCTTCTTTCCTCCCTCCCCTCTTCGTGCAAAAATATCCTCCTCCTCGTGTATTATTCAAAACGCCCCCCTTTTCTTCTTTTTTGATTCTCGTCTTTTTTCTTTCCCCTCTCCTCTCTTCTCTTTTTCCCTGCGAGCAAGCAAGCTCGTTTCGCAAAAGAGTATAGTACATATACAGCTAATATGTGTCTAGGAGACTCCCTGAAATGTTTACGCGGGTGGAAAATAGAGATATTATTATTATTATTATTATTATTATTAAGGAGGCGTTGCACTTGGAACAGGTCTACGAGAAAATAGAGATACGTGTTTTTCTTCTTTGTAACGAGGACAGTATATCAAGTGTTCGTCGTCCTCCAATTGTAGATCGAATTGATTGATCGAATTGCGCGAATTTTTAAACGGACGAAATATATTGGGTTTAATTGGATTTTATCTATTTTTTTCCTCTGGAGCAAAAATAACAATGAAGGGAAATTTGAAAGGAATTAAGAAAAGAAAATAATAATAATAATGGATTGGATGAAAATATAAAGTTGTATTATTGTTGTTTTAAGCTTATATGCCATCTGCAATTTTTTATTCTCTATTAATTTACTTATTGTTATTCAATATTTTTTAAAAGGCAAAGTGTGATATACATGTATATTTTTATCATTTTATATCATGCATGAACTTGATAACTTTTTAATTAACTTATTTAGACAGTTCCCCTTCGCAAATATGATTATCATTTTATTATTAATAGAGAAAATGAAAATGGAATCCTTCTATACATCATAGCTTTGTAATTTATATTATATACCATAGAATTAAACTATTTCATCCCCTTGATTCTTAAAGTAGCCTCTGTCCACACAAATTGAAAAAATAATATACGTTTAATACAGTATATGTATATTATCAAATATTTATTATTATTTTTAGCATAAATTTCGATATCGATGTCTACCTACATTCTTACATGAAATCTATATTATCGTAGAGTAAAAATTGATCTGTAATATTGTTACCTAGAATCTGAAATAATATGGAATAATATTATTGAGATCTTTACACGTAATTATATTTCGTCCATTTAAATTCGCTCTTTGATCTTTCATAAATTCCTTTGATTTTGGTTCTCCATTCTATCGTTGAACATATATATATATATATATATATATTCTTCTGACGTTTAACAATTTAACCCTTTAAGCGTTGAAACATACATTTTTATTGACTTGTCGTAAAAAGTTTCTCAATCTTACTAGTTTCATAAATAATTTAAAATAAATTAATTAGAATATCATATTCACACAATATGAATAAAATTATTTTTTACAAAATTAATATTATATTTTGTTAAGTTAATATATTTAAATAGATACAAATTATAATTCAATATTGGCCGAAAAAAATTAATAAAAATCATCTTAAAATGAACGATGATGGGTAAAAAAAATTTTAATTTCCAAAGATTATATTTCAATTCTATTCCCATTTCTCCATACTACTTCGATGTCAACGCTGAAAGGGTTAAGTAAAACGATAAAAATATACTATCGCTACAATCGTCTTAACAAAAATATTTTTACAAGATCCCTAAAGATTATTACAATCACTCGTTTGGAGGACATGGACGAGTGAAAGAAGGATAGCGCTAATTATCCCCCATTCTAACATTATCCTTCCCCATCCCCTCTCTTCCCACTCCTAACTCCTTTTTCACCCTTTTAGAATCTTTCAATTGCTGGACAATTTTTCCTTATTCACTCGACATAACCTATATAGTATAGAAACATTTCGCGAGTCAACATCGAAAAAAGTACCAAACACTCGCCTTAACTAGAAACGTGCTTTACAAAAGAAACGAAATATGGCGATTAACAACAAGTATATGTACATATCCCATTATATATGTATATATATGTATGTATGTATGTATTTATATCTGACGACAAAAAAATTGTCCAGCGGTTTATGTCCGATGAAAAATTCAGCCTGAACGATACGAGAGTTGCATACATGTAAAATCGCGACGACCACGATGACCGCTAAAAACGAACAAACGTCTAAAATCCCACGCCGAAATCTCTAAATTGATCCGCCATGCAAGTTAACATTATCTTAGATAAGATTACCTTACACAGAAGCGATACGATCAATTTCGATCGTCCAAATAGTTTGGGGATCGAATAATCGTTCGTTTTAATCTATCTTTGAATTGAATTGTATGTCCTCGCTTCGACGTGGATAAGCAATAAATAACTTTCTTTCGTTAGGATTAGATTAAATTTCCCTTCCGCTCACTTCACTTCACCTCCTCTTCTTCGTCTCTCCTACCCATACATTCTATTCTTATGTACAATCGAAAGCAGTGGAGTAGCGTTTAATTTTTCCTATATGATATCGCAGAGCGTATTCCTCACGAGTTTCTTCCTCGATCGATAACAGTTTTGATTTCTTTTCCTTTTTCTTTTTTTTCACGCGAGTCGCCTAATGATCTATCTATTATTTTTTTATAATAACGAAATTAATATTATTATTTTGCTAATATTAAAGGATAACAACAATTTTAATTTATCCTTAAATATTCTTACCAGTCTATATGTATATATATATATATTCGTAGCTACGAAAGCAAAGAACAAGGATATATCAAATATATTTATGCAACGAAAGAAATATACGCATTTGTAAAAATTTAAATTTAACAAATTACAAACGTAACGATACGAGAGAGATATTATTTAAAATCGTTACATGTAATAACGGATATTTTGTTAAGTTCTGTTGGAATTCAAAATTACAATGTAATACACGACAGTGAGAGATTCGATTATATCAAAAAATACACTAACTATTCCCGTCTTAAAAAAATAAATTCATAGGAATCTTTTTTTCTTTTTTTTGTTTTCGTCTCTTCTTCCTCCTCTTCTTTCTATTGGAATATTCAATGTCGTTCAATGTCGTTTTCGACCGCCACCCGATCGATCCATCGATTGTGTTATCCTATCCGCGATATGCAACTACCTGTTATTGGCGTGTTGTGTCTTTGGCAATAGAGGTCTGGGCAGACTCGTCTTTAGAGATAAAATGAACATCGTGTCAGACTTGTTGGGATGTGATCAAGTCGGTTTTACTAGAATTCTTGAGGATCGACGGCCCAGGAAGTTTCTGAGCGGCGCCGGATGTGCTCGAGGGTTGCACCATCATCGGTTGACCGTTCACCAGGACTATGGTGTCTCTGACGGAATTATATCCTCCTGGTGGCCCTGTGTTATAATTTAAATTAAGCATGAGTAATTTTTTTTTTTTTTAACATGAAAATCCAAGAAAATTTTGAGTTCGATTAAAATTTAGAATAATTATTTTAACGTAGATATTTTATATTCGTGTAAGAAAAAGGATGAAAGTTTTTTAATTATCGATAATTAAAGTATTTGATTGAATGTAAGTTTTTCATCATTCAGTGAAATTGCAATATCGTTATAATAAATTTACCTTCTATCTATATATATTTTGCAACAACTTGTTTAGCACGAAACGTCATATATTGTTACCGATAATTAATCAATAAATTTTATTATAGTTGAATATATCAGAATAATATTGATGATAAATTATTACAAGATATTAGATTATTGATATAAATCGGAGAAATTTTAGAATGGAAAATTGTTCAAGAACAATTGAATCAATCAACTCCAAAAATATTACTGGAACCAAACTACTAGGACCTTGACATCTAACAATTCTGTAAATACTCGATTAAGACGTATTTCGGTATCGATTATGCGTAGGAAGTGACCCTTGCATGGAATAATTCTTGATCAACTTAATAATCTTGTTTAATAATAGACGCACACAAATTATTCGAATAGTATTCGAATAGAAATTTATTTAAAAAAAATTCTCTGATTTCTTAATATATTCGTAAGAATATCTTGAAGAACGATTATACAAGCTAAAACAAATACATAAGATGGTATATAAAAATGTCGTTTGAAACTTGTTTATTAAATTATAGGTTTAATATTCTATTAAATGAAACGAGACAGAAAGAGGGTGACCTCGTTTATTTTGCTTCATCAAACTTCAATTGTTTGTGACTTACAATTAATAAATAAGTCTCGATCAATATTTTTATATAGTTATTTTTGTACTATGTTTTGATTTCTAGAATCTATTCAAAATTGTATTAAGCTTCTCACATATAATCTTACATCTTATAATAAATTTCTATTATCTGAACTATTATCTGAGTTTGATTAAAACTCTATACTTTTATCCTTTGAAACATTTATAATATTGAGATGATTTGTTGAAAAACAGATAGAATATTAATGAATAAATAATCTGGATCCATAATTAAAAAAATATTACATCACAATTGCTTTGCAATTGTATTTCCATTAATCTTTTTGAAATATATAATTATGAGAAAAGAAACCATATGAAAATTTCTTTAAACAATTTCACACTACCATGAATTAAAAATTATTTTAGTTTACTAATTTTAAACTCTATACTTTTATCCTTTGAAACATATTTGTTGAAAAACAGATAGAACATTAATGAATAAATAATCTGGATCCATAATTAAAAAAATATTGCATCACAAATTGCTTTGCAATTGTTGTTCCATTAATCTTTTTGAAACATATAATTATGAGAAAAGAAACCATATGAAAATTTCTTTAAACAATTTCACACTACCATGAATTAAAAATTATTTTAGTTTACTAATTTTAAACTCTATACTTTTATCCTTTGAAACATATTTATAATATTGAGATGATTTGTTGAAAAACAGATAGAATATTAATGAATAAATAATCTGGATCTATAATTAAAAAAATATTACATCACAATTGCTTTGCAATTGTATTTCCATTAATCTTTTTGAAACAAGAAAAATGTTATATGAAAATTTCTTTAAACAATTTCACACTACTATGAATTTAAAATAATCTCTCTCACGCCAAAATACTTTCAAAAAAACTCAACATAGTAACATATTACACTTTATTTTACAACAAGTTTCACAATATGTATTATCGTTTAGCTTATTATATCCGGATTAATCCTTCACCAGTCCTATTTAAATCCGATTAAAATTATTCTGTTGAAAATTCCCTTACACGTACATCCCATACAATAGTTACACGCAAGATTAACGCTTAATTAAATCTGGATTACCTGGTGACGGGGTGTGAGTGAGCGTTCTCGACGGGGTGGAAGGATTCCTGCTCGCTGGACCCCAATCGGAAGTAGGCTGTAAAAGCATCTTGGCTCGCCACCACACGTTCTTCCCGTTGCTCTTCTTCGTTTTACCTTTGCCAGGCCTCTGGTACGATGGCCTGTTGTCCAGGTCGTCGTCGTCGTCGTCGTCGTCGTCGTAGGCGGAACGTCGACGACGATCCCTCAATTGGCTCTGTGATAATTTATTAATAAATATTGGATGTACGGAAATTTCTATAGAATATTTTGAGAATATTAATGGGGTGGACGATGAAAGAAATGATGCTGTTCACCCTTTTCAGATGTATTTCATTATATTTGATCAAAATTAGACACAATTTTGTCTGAGTTATATATATTTATATAACTTTAAAATTTGAATATTGTTAAAAAGTTTTTTATTTACATTACAATTTATTATCAGATTATTATCAATCGTGACAAATACATTTATCTCACGTTACATTAGTAAAACTATTTCCAGGTTGAATATTATAGATGACAAAACACTCGATGAGTAAAAAAAAGTTTTGTTTGTGCAATCAAGTACTCTTATAATTGACGTTTCAATAATCGATATTCCAATAATAATCGACATTCCATTGTATATACACCAATCCTGTAAACTCCCACTTCAACTTGTTCGATTTCAAGAGGGGAAATACTTTAAAATGTAACATTTGCTACGATATCATTTTTTTTTTCTTTTTAAATTTTGCACTTTGCACTTACGAGAGCCAGGCCAACGATGACCAAAACTGGTATCATACCAACGACCCATCCGACAATGTCCGCCCATTTTGGATAAACGTAGACACCGTATTTGAGGGGCTCGTATTCGACCCAGTTGAAGAAGAGGATGAAGAAAAGGGTGGCCGGTGTAATCACTTTCCACATCCAGGTCCAGAAAAATCTCCAGAGACGGCTACGAGGCCCGATCATTTGCTGTACATCGTCGAGAAATCGATCCGCGCCGTAAATCCAGGCGACCAAGATGCACTCACCGATGGCTATTAACAAAACCGACCAATTCGCCGCGTATTTGTCCATCAATTGCAACCAATACATGCCAGCCTGAAAATATGAAAATGTTTATATGATATTTAATCACGATCATCTTCGATTATTATTCTTTTATGATAGAAAAATATGTATATATAATAATCAAAATGCTCTAATTTTAATCCATTTTCCATTTTCCTCTGTTTATATTCAAAAAATGTGTCAGAAAGAATTTTGCTTTGAGAGAAAAAAGAATTTAATATAGTTAGGTTTTTTAAATGGACGCAATGGAAAGGTCAATGGTATTTTTTTATATGAGATCATATAATTTTTAATGCACCTCGATATTCTCTATAAAAAAAAAATATCTATCCAGAAAATTTATATGGAATAGTTGGCTTACAAGATATTTCAACTTCATGTTCAAAAAATTTATAAAATTTATACATTAGAGAATATCTTCATATATTGTTCCATCTATAAAAATTTAATTAATTGACACATTTTTTGAACAATTCAAGAATATATGATAAAACGAAGAGAATCTTTTCATAAAATCTTTTCTACGTTTGTTCTACAAACAACTGTAAAAAAAAACTGTATATAACATTGAATATAAACTTACGTTAGTAGTAAAAATAATTCCACCAGCGTAACCGAACACGGCTGCCGCCAAGACAACCCACAATTTGTAGTTTCTTAATGCTGGAAAGGCATCGAGAATTGCTGTGGTGACAGTTTCCATCAAAGCGAATTGAGAGTCAAGACCCAAGGTGAGGAGCATCACGAAAAAGAGCAGCGACCAAACTGGTGCGACTGGTAAACGTGCTACTACCTATTTTTTATATTTATTTCCTTTTTTGTCATCATGCATACACGGATATTATTTATTTATTTAAAGATAAATAAGAAAAATATTAATAGACACTAAATGTCAATTCTAAATTTTCCAAATTTTCACAATAAGTAAGTAAAAAGTTTCTTTAAAAACATATATCTATAGACATATTGTCTATGTTTATTATAAAAATAATCGTTAAAGTTGATAAAATGTATGTATCATCCCCCTTATATCCTTTATTTAAAAAAATGAGATACAACGAAAACAATTGTATGATCAAGATTTGTAAAATATCAATATTCATTTACAAAAAAATTATTCATCTTGATCGAAAAAAACAATTTTAAGTAAAATTTGAAAAAAGCTGTTCACGTACCTCGGGATACACTATGAACGCCAATCCAGCACCCTGGTCGACGACAGACGCGACCGGAACCGCAAGCTCGTGAGCTAGGAAACCGATCACAGAGAAAATTACGAAGCCGGCGAAAAAGGACGTGCCGATGTTGCTGACGGCGACGATCAACGAATCCTTGTAGCAATTGTTGGTGAATTTGTTGTAGGAGCTGAGCGTTATCAGACCGCCCCAAGCGGGGCTCAAGGCGAAGAATATCTGCACAGCGGCGTCGCCCCACACTTTCGCGGACATCAGCCTTTTCCAATCGGGTGTTAAGTAAAAGAGAATGCCCTCGTTGGCGCCAGGAAGCAAAATTCCACGAATGAAAAGAGCGATCTGCCAAAACAAAATCGAAACGTTTCTACCGTTTAAAATCCTCTCCTTGGTTCTTCAATGCTTTTCGAATCGGAGGAAGAATCTGTATCGAAGAGATATCGATTCGAAGGAAGGAAAGAAAAAGGAAAGAAGTTTCGATTTCTAATAGAATTCTACTGAGGAGAGAATGTATTTTTAAAAAAATAAGTTAAAGAAAGAAAAGATTGATGGAAGAATTAAAGGGAATGATGAAAATCATGCTTAAAAATTAAAGAAGATTTTTAGATTGAGAGAAGCGTTAGTAAAAAGATTAAGAAAATTTGTTTGACAAAGAGTGGAGTAGCAGGGACAAGTGCACATTTTCCCATAGAGAAAATAAGGAAAAATATAGAATAGAATTTTTTCAAAGTTTACCAGAACAACGTATGGGAAGAGAGCAGTGAAATAGACAACCTTTCCCGAGCTTTGAACACCTTTGCTCAGGCAAAGGAAGACAATGATCCAAGCTAGTAAAAGATTCACCGCCATCGAGGGTCGAATGGCTCCTGTCTCCTCTATACCGCTACTCATCCCCAACACGTGATTGCTGCACAACACATTTCAATTGATATACCATCAAATTATTTAATTAATCGATCGAATTTTCGATTAAACTTTTATTAAGAATCGAAATAACAAAATCGTGACATTTTTCTTTTTTTTTTTTTTCGAAATCATAAGACATCGACAAAAGGTTGTTTCATCGTTATTTTCCATCGAGGATGCAGATGTTGATTAGATTACAAGAGAATCGATATTTAAGATAGTATTTGTTATAAGATTCTTACTTAAAATATTCCTCGGCCGGTGGTCTTCTAATGGCACTAGTGATATTTTCGAGAGTCAGGCCCATGGAGGCCATCTGGGTGGAATTTAAGCATTTCCCTTTGAAATAACTCATGTTTTGAGACGCGCACGCCTCGGCAGCTTCTGGCATGAAGCAGTCTTCGGTGCTCCATGCTGGTTCGCACTTGCTCCATGGCAGTTTACCAGCTCCTGTGCGTATAATTTTACATCATAATATAAAATTTTATAACAAAATTACACAAAAGTAACATTATACTTTTCGTTATAATTTTAATTTTCCATGTAATTTGTACACCTGATATCCTGAATTCGTGATACAAATGAAGGAAATTCTATGATTCGATGTAAAATAATTAGAAATTGCGTAGGAGGCTTCGTTTTATAAATAAAATTTTCCAAATATAAATTAATCAATTCTCCAACGTAATAATCTATTCATATTTTCTTTATATTTTTATTTCGAACCTTCGTTTTATAAATACGGATGAATTAAATGGAAATTAAAATTATATAAAAATTCGTATATTATTTTATTTTATTTTTCTTTGATCGTACTTTTTCCAATAAAAAAAAATAAAAAAGGGAACGAAATTCGTAAGAAACCTAGATATTCGTCCGACACATTCGAGTAACATAGATTCAGTGAGATCAATAATTCACGCTTCACGTCTTCGCATTCGCGAAACATTTGAAACAAAGACTCATTTTCCTTTTCTAAAAAATAAGAGATGGATATATCGAATGATATACAAGTGACGAGAAATATTAATACATCTTTTCATCGCTGTTACTATGAAAAACAATGTTTTACATGGAATCGAATGATTTCAGGATATTACTTTCTTTTTTTTCTTTTTTATGTAACACGTGAAATAAAATACATGTGAAAATCGTTAACGTTTTTTTCTTTTTAATGGGATCGTATATTTTATCCGTATAAAAAGATAAAGAACACGCAAAACGATCTATCTACCGTTCGTGTTCCCCTTATCTTTCATACTTGGTAAATTTTATAAATTTTAAATCCTATATAAAACAATTTTTAATTATCAACATAAATATATAACAATAAACAAGCATCCTATGTTTAGAAAACTCACCAGCCACGGAGACGAATATGTAATAAAGGGTCCAGGCGATGATCAAGTTGTAATAGAGCATCACCACAGAACTGACCAACACCATTCCGTATCCCAAGCCGCGCAGGAGGGGGCAGAAGCGTTTGTAAGCTGCCACTGGGCCAAGGCTCGCGTACTGCCCTGGGGGAGAGAATATTGCAAAAGAGAAAGAAAAAAAGGGAAAAGGGAAGAGAATAGACGAAGAACCGAGGAAACCGATCGATAAACCATCTGTGCCAGGCCGGCTATCCTACGGTGCACACCTGCAATTTACACGGAGTATAGAGAGAGAAAGAGAAAGAGAAAGAGTGAGGGAGAGAGAGAGAGAGAGAGAGAGGTCGATATCACGAACGGTTCACCGGTTCGCCTAAAAATAACGTTACGTAAGCACTGGTAACGAGGAACGATCGTTCATTGATCGTTCTATTTCGGTCGATAAACAAGCGTGGCTTGACCTTGGGCAAGCATGACCATAAGAGTAAGGTTTGTATTCTTACGACGTGCGTATCTTGGTGTCTATTTCCGTGTTATTTCACCCCGTTCGCGATCGAGATATCTCGTGATGACGCAATTTCGTTCATGCGAGGCTATTCAGAGTGTATCCTGAAGTCTGTCACGATATAGAATAGGACAGAAGGTAAAAATCGTGTCGAAAGAAATGATAATTGAAACATTGATTAATTAAATACAGTGAAATTTTTTTGGGTTCATAAGAATATGCTTCGATATCCGTTCGAAAATTCAATGTTCGTCGTCAAAAATTATTCACTGTATGATTCTATCATAATGGCTTTTCGATAAATTATTAAATATTACGTTTTTGGTTGAAATTGAATATTTATTTAAACTCTCGTTCGAAGCTGAAAACCGATTATTAATTTTTTCGTTTATTTTTTTGTTATTTTTTATTGAAAAGATTGATTTTATGCTCGTTTATTTTTAAAAAAACGAATTTTTATATATATATAACTTTAATTAATTCTCGATTACTTATTATCTATATTACATTATTCTATTTATGAAAATAAATGATATGTATCGTTTAATAAAAATATAATTAAAAAAATAAAAATAAATTTAATACTTTTATAAATAAAAATTATTAATTGATTAAAAATTTTGTTTCTTTTATAATTTTGTTAATAAATTGTTTATTTCACATATATTTTTTTTATTATGTTATATTATATTTTTTTATAATATTTATATTTTGAATTATTCTTTGTGTTTCATTTTTATTAGATAAAACGAAATCTATTTGGAAAAACATAATATTTTTACTTTAATAATTTAGAAACAAACTTTTTATAGACATTGTAAGATATATAATTATATATTTATTATAGATATCACAAAATTGATGATTTGTTGGATATATCAATCCTTCAGCAAAGTGATAATAAATAGATAAAAATGTCGCACTTGTTAATGAAAGATCACGCAAAGTATTTCTTTCCAACCATATTTTATCGTGAAATATCTTGTTTATAATAAATGAACAATTAAAAAACGTTATATTTTTTTCATCTTTCTTTTTTTCTTTATTTTTCCAATACAAGTTGAAAACAATTGATCTCTTGCAAAGTTTGATCATAAATCCTATCAATCTAGAATTAATCAATTTTATTATTTTAAAAAATATTTTTTAAAAGGCACAATTTGTTTGCAAGAATCTTGAACAACTGAATTATACGATATAAATGATTTAAAATGGAACCACTTTGCAAGACCAAAATAACTTTATTCTTGTTCTGAGCACGAAGCATGGAGGATATTGCATGTTCTTGGAAACCGACATTTATTTGTTCTGATCAAATAGAAATAATATCACTTCCTCCCATTTCGTTTTGTCAAATTGTTATATTACTTTATTTATTTGATTTGTTTCCGATGGATCTGCTATTCTAATATTTATTCTTTATCCATTTATTCACGTGATATGAATAATACATTTACGAGTTTAATAATCTTTTAAATTATTTTGATGAGTTATCATGATTGAGCATGAAACATTGTAAAAATTTTTTATATAAACATATTGCTTTTAAAGTACACACAATACTTTATACACGGTTGAAAATATATGTTTGCTAATATAATAATATGATATTTTGAAATATACATGTATTATGTGTGCAACAGAGATTGTTATATTTCGTTATCAATCTTTATTACGTCCATTATCATCGATACAATAACGAGAAACAAGGAAAAAATTGATATAAAAAACATTCATTTCGTTCTTTGTTTTTATTTTTCAATTATTCTTTGATGAAAACTTGAAATTTGTATTTATAAATTCTTACTCTTTGTTTTATATTATATTAAATGTTTATTACTACTTTTAATAAAGCTGCTTATAACGGATGCTCTTTAGATTTCCATTAATAAGCCAAACGTGAAGTATAAATCAATAGGAAACATACGTACATATTAAATAATATCTAATTGAATCCAAAAATATCTTGATAAAATAAAAATGAAAAATATTAAATGAATACATGACACATATAAATTTAACGTACAAGTTAAATAATTATATTATAAAATAAAAATAATTAATCACATTTTATTTCTTTCCTATAACTTTGAATTCAAGCAAATTATTACAGAAATTATTTTAATTTTTGCTAATTTCTCTGTATTAATGAAATAGATTATATCTTTTACTCTAAAACATTAGAAAAATAAAATAATTACACTAGAACTAATTAACATAATATTAGAACCAAACAAAAATGATAAATAATGATAAACTTTAAATTTTTTATTTTGAAAATTAATATTTCATTTTATTAAAATTGAAATATAATTATGCAGAATATTATTATTAATAGTATTCATAGAATACTTTTAAAGAATAAATTAACACAAAATTATAATTGATGTAATAAATATCTGTTAAAGCTTATTTATTAAATTATAAGTAATAGACATTTGTATTAAATGAAACGAAATAAATATATAAGGATTTATAGATAAAAAGCTCATAAAATGCTTTTTTCCTGCAATCAAGAATATTGCAATTCTTTTTTTTTTATTAAAAAGCCATACGTAATAATATTCTTTATTATCATTTCAAATTTTATAATTTACAATTGTGTAGTTTTAATGAGTAACTATTTTATTAAATTAAATTAATATGAATTAAAATAATTTGAAAATCATTGAAACGTAAAAATCTATTATTATCTCAATATTTTCCAGTTTTTTTTAATTTGTTATTTTTCCAAAAAATTGTGAAACATTCTATAAATATTTTTTTGGCTATAACGAATACTCACTGCAAATTATAAATCTTCAAATCTTCAAATTGAAACTGATGATAACTAATAATACAGAACACTATTAATAACAGAGTTTAATAGAAAAAAATAGCTGCAATATGAGAAAATTGAAAAACATTCCATGAATTCTTTATCCATAGCATGCAGACTATCTATCTTCATTACATAGCTATCCTTTTATTTTTACCTCACTTACTTCATCAAATACAAACTTACGTCACTTATAACTTAATAAATTATCATTATTTAATATTATATTCAATATTTTTATTTTACATATCCATGTACAAAATATTCAAACCCGCAAATTTTTCCTTTTCTTATAGCTATATTAAGCAAATTATTTAACATTACTTTCTATACTTTTCGATGAAACAAATTATGTATATTTTGCTTACCTAAGGAAAGCTCCATGAACATTAGAGGCAGTCCCGCGATAATGAGCATCACTGTGAACGGTATTAGAAAAGCGCCCCCTCCATTTGAGTAGCAGAGATACGGGAACCGCCATACATTGCCAAGGCCGACGCTGTATCCCAAAAGAGACAACAGGAAGTCGAATTTCCCCGTCCATGTACCACGTTCCGGATGTTCGTCCTCGCCGGCCTGCAACGGCGCTTGGCTGTTCGCCACCGAGTACTTGTCTTCGTTCTGCTACAAATGGTACATGCTTTTATTTCACTCTGACTCGTTTACCATCATACAAATCGTCCTTACTTTTTTTTTTTAGCAAGTTTGATCGTTTGAAAAAGAATAGAATCGAATTTACACATTTTTGTGAAGATTCCTATCCGGTGGTTCTCAACTTTCGATTTAAAATTACAATCTTGTATTTTTTACTCAATATGTAGGCAATTTTATTATATTTGAATATTGGGAAATTGTTTGTTTTTGAATATTAGAAAATAAATCTTTATACAATGTAATAAAATAGTAAAGTTTAAAAAAATTGAGTATTAAATTAAAACAGATATTTATTACATTATTCTTTAGATGATAATTAAATTTTAATATTTTATGTTACATCAAACCAATTACATTCCATCACAAATTTCAATGATAAAACCTTACATGCATATCCAATCGAAACTATATCCTTCGAAATCATAAATAATTAAGGGAAAATTAGGCGTGACAGGGTAAATAAACTTACCTTCGTTCATGGCGGATGAGAAATTGTAACATCGTTAAGCATCGAATTAGGTCAGATCGTTCTATATATTTTCTCTTAACTCTCTCGTATTAACTTTGAAAATCCTCTGTACGTGGTATTCCCATCTCTCTTTCCCAGTTATCTTAATTATATTTCTTGGTTTGACTTTGCTCTTCGCATTATCGATCACTGAATATATTACCCTCGAGATTTAGAATCGAGATAACAAACTTTAGGTCGAAAAATGGTTGAGAACCACTGTGGCATTACGTGTCAAGGCGAAAGATTACCAATTTTCGCTACTATTTTTTTTTTTTTTTTTTTTTTCCTCGCGGAATTGGTAATTCCCCAATGATCTATGACTCGCCGTTGTGCAATTGTGTCACGTACGAAACGAACGTAGCCAGAAAAACTTATAAAAATTATAGTTTACGAGAGAATCTCAAAAATGGCGAGAATAATAATGGCTATTTGAAAATCAACAAATTGTCTCGATCCTTTGTGCATAGTCTTAATTTTATCTCGTTGCACATCCCATACATTCAGCAACTTAATTTAGTTAACATTGTTTTGGGAAACGCGTGTCAAGTGCAATTGTGGGCTTGATTTACGTACATACGTTCTGTATGCGTGTAATGCGTGAAAGCATGAACGGTGATGTGACATTAATAATATTTTTTTACGAAAACAAAATTAATGATTAGCTTTGAGACAATCTATTTTTATAAAATAAATTTTATGCACGGAAAAATATTTCTTATTCGTGAGATACGTCAATAATATGACAATACAATATTTCTTTAAATTATAATTAAAATTATATCTTTTTATATCTTCATTTGATAATGATAATGATATAATATAATAACAACGACATAAACATACACGATATTCAATATTTAAATAAATAATATCTTCTTGCATAAATTTCAAAAAGCAAATTTCAAAATAAAATAGCAAATATCTCAACAGATGATACAGAAACTTACCTCGAAATTTTTCGTATCGTTAGTTTCGATAGAGATTTTGATCGGTTTACTTTTTTAGCAAATTTTTAAAATAATTATAAGAATGTTTTTCATATTGATATTGTAAATTAATATTTCATAATGTCATTAATGATTTGTATAATTATAAAATAATTATAAAATCGTATCGTTCGAAAATTATTATTATGAGGAAATTACAATCGTTGATATGACGTATCAAATAATTTCTTTTTTGATCCTTGCACGAATACCTTTGCAAAACGATGTAATGAGCGTGTTCAAAATTGATTTTCCAGAAAAATGACGCGTATTTCTAATCGAGATGATCCGCGTTCCGGGAAAATTGCATTAAAAGTTCGATGAGATATTTTAAAATTGTTAGGTTAGGTTGTACTAGCTCAAAAATTTGTGACGTTTATATTAAATTTCATACGATATTAAAAACGATTGGATATTTGTATATTGGAAATACTTAGATAATTTTTTTAATACATCAATATATATCGAGAGAAAAATAATACATCGTTGAATAAATATTTTCTTTTTTTTTCTTCTTTTTTGTATTATTCGACGGTCGTAAAAGAATCGAATTTATTATAAGAATCGGAAAAGACATTGAAAGCGATCGAAAGCAAATGCTTCTACGCATTACTAATACATCAACTAGCAGTGTGTATGCATTTTAATTATTTTTTTATCGCATACCTTGCTTTTAAATTCCATTTAACAGGATCTCTTGGACATTCTCTCTTTCCTACGTCTCTGTGTACATCATTTAATGAATTAGTAGGATACTCATTGTAATTCGCGTCTCTTTAGACGTTATCTTTACATCTATACTTTTAAAAATATGGAATTTCTTTCTTAATATCAAAAAATTAATACAAGATCATGAATGTTCTTTTCTTTCAACAATTTATTTTTGTTATAAAAATAGAGAATTTATTTTATGAAACTTTATTTTTTAAATTTTATTCCATTTAAACGATCTAGATATAGAGTTATAAAAAATTAACAAAAAAAAAATGAAAAATGATACATAATATGCATTCATCAAGAAGAAAACTGATTCAATATTTTATTATTATTTGAGAAAACGTATAAATTCTCTTTATCAGAGGGTAACTTTATCCATAATTTCTTCCAATTAAAAATTTTGTCACTTGTAGCACTTTGCTTTTAAATTTTTGAAAAGTATCTCGACTTCAGATTAAAATGAAAAATTATATTCGATTAATTTTCTCTCACACAAGCAAATGAGCTTCAGTTTATGGTTATGGTTACGAAGTAATAAATAATCTAACCTCAAAACTTTTATACATTTTATATCTTTATCGAGATTTATAAATTAATTATTAGATTACTATCGTTCTATTTAACGATTTTAAATAATCGATCAAGTATCAAGAATTTCGTGACATAACAATTTTAATTAATTTCTATAATTAGTGTTTTATTTTATTTTATTTCTATTAAAACAAAGAGATAAATAATTGCGTTGTTAAAATTTTCTTTCTTCTTCGAATAATAATAATAATTTTTTTAAACGTTTATGTTTATCTTTTTTTTTTTTTGATTCCAATTTTTATTATCGTTATTCATGAATAATTGATCCATTATTCACGACTAATTTACTCTACTCCAATATCCTTGCATCGTCACATTAATAATCGTGACCACCATCTTGTTTTTCAAACATAAACCGATTTACTTTCAACATTACTCTTATTACATCACATCCAATTTTCCACGAAAAAGAAGCTATTCCATTAAACTTTGCTTTAACGATTACCTATTTAACGAAAAAATAAAAGAAAAAGAAAAGAAAAGAACAAGAGTAATGAACCGCCGCTCCGATTCAAACAGATTTTAATCAATTCAAGCGCAAAGGAGAAATTCTCCTCGTTAAGGGTTTGCAAAATCTTCTCGTTAATCTTCCTTTTACTTAGACGAGAAGGAGTTAACAATTTGCAGCACAGGGAGGGCTATTTTTCGAAGAAAGATTTTCATTCACCGACTATTTTCGTTTATCGTAATTGACGCTCGCATTAAGATCATCTCGTATTCCACGTGACATGAAAATGTGGTGCTGGAGAACATTTTTGCCTCGATGCTCAAGAACATTTGGTTTTGGCGAATCGATTAAAAGCCGAGGAGGAGCCCATTCAAGGAAATTTCATTTTCGAGATGGATTCCAGGCTCTCCAGGCCCGTCGCTGGCCTATCGATTTATCCACGAGCAGAACAGTTCCCTCTCGAGAACATCAAACTCGATATTCCGCGCGGATTCGAATGAAAATCCTAAATTTGAGGCCTCGGCGAAAATGTCAAGTATCGGGGATCGGACGTCGCGACCGAATTCCTCCAGTTTCGCGCTTCGATGGTTCAGATCGAATGGCTTTCCTTGCATTTTTCTTTTCTTTTTTTTTTCTTTTTCATCTTTGGAATGCCATTTCGAAACTAGTTTTACTAGAGTATTTTCGAGTAGGCCTTTTATCATGGAATGCGTTACGGGCGGGATTAGTTTTGTGAGTAGTTTTGCATAATTTTATTGAAGAATTTGTTACGAATTATTTACGAGGAATTTGTTTGTGAAATAGTTTCACGAGCTATTCCGCTTTTACTATCGGATGCATTACTGGTGGAATTGGGTTTGCATATATTACGTGGATATTGCGAAAGAAGTTTCAGTTTCTTTCTGGTGATAAAATATTTTTTTCTTTTTCTCTCCATATCCTTCTGGTGATAAAATATTCTAATAATCAATATGGAAAAGAGTAATGGTTATAAACAGGAACATATGAATATTGTAATGAAAAATTATAATTATATAATTATAATAGAACTTGTTTGAAATATAAACAAGGAAATGTATTTTTATTTCAAATCGTTATTGTTGGTTTCATTTTGAAATGAAACTACTGATTTTTGTACACACTTAGTTAAAGTAATCTAGAATTTGAAATTTATTACAATATGAATTTCTTATTAATATTTTTCTAATTTCAATTCAATTACAAATTCTCCAATTTGTATTATTATTATTAAATCGATCTTTAAATAAAATACAATTCTTAAAAATGACAATTATTTTCGTTTGGAGAATGAATTTCATCACGAGATGCATTTAATTGTTTCTAATGAATCAGAATGATTTTCGAATTAGGAAAATTTTGCTTTTCTAATTAGAAATCGTATTCGAGAAAATTAACACCTAATAGTTAATGACTCTTGCAATTAGTAAGATATCTAGTAACGAAAATTGCCAATTTAATTACAAGCAATTAATAACAATGCAATAACGAATGCTAAAAGAAACGTATATATTCCATGTTAATGCAAGGTTGCTGAAAATTTTCCTCTTATATTTTCAATACAGAAAGAAGAAATGCAATTGAAGAAAAAATAGGAAATGCTTAAAAAAATTTTAAAAAAAGCAATGATAAAAAATAGAAAACTGTTATATAAAAATGTATTAATTTAAAATCGATAGTTTTATTATAGAAAAAAATATATAATCAAAAGTAACTAATTCATTTTATCATTTAAAATATCTCTCTTTCGTTTTTGATAATATTAAAAAATATTTCAAATAAAAAATAAATGTTTTCGAGGCTCTCATATTCTGTATTTAATTGAGAAAAAATTTTAATTTTTTTACATATCAATGCGTATCAGAGATTATATAAAAGCGATTTTTTGATTTTTAAATAGAATTATATATTTAATGCACTATTCGATGCAATAGTTTATTTATTATGTCAAATAATTCTTTTATTGATAAAAAAAATTTATGTTAATTAAAAAACTAGGAAAACATGAATGAATATGTCTTTTATATAATACAATATAATTCTAAATCATTTCTTCCACTAATGATCCATTTTCTAGATTAGTTTTCATCACTGCTTTCAAAAATACACAAATATCAATAAAATTAATAATATCAAAATACACTCTTCTCGAAACCTCAAAACTCAATTTTTATTTGAAACATTTTTCGATATTAAGTTTCTTTAATTAAAAATAGAAGAAAATACTGCATAATTATATAATTTTTTCAATGAAACAACATTCTAATACATTCTCCAATTAAAAATTATCCTTTTCTCTCCTCGAAAAACTATGCATACTGACGCGTTGTAACGAAGACAGCGTTCACAGATTCACGAGAAGAGAAGACAAATAGAAGAGCAATCCAACGGTAAACTTCCAGGTGTCTAGAAAACGATGCAAATTCAAAGCGACGAATCGAGAGAACAATGGTTTTTTGCGAGATTGTGTAAGTGTCATGAAGAGGAGAAGGGTTTAGCCCCAAAGCATCCTGAACGATTCGTACGAAGCGAGAAAGCTTCGTAGCTTTCTCAGTGTGCGCGCGCAATTTCCATAATTCGAGTTTAAATCGGGGGAGAAAAAAGTCTCTACAAGTGCATTCCTCGCCGAATATTTGGATCCGTCGCTTTTTCTCCCTTTTATTTCTTGATCGTCGTTTAACCTTCACTACTTTTCCTACCTATTTGTCCGAAATATGTATTTCGGTCATTTCTAGAGTAGAGCAGTGATTCTCAACCTGTAGGTCAGAGAAATAATATTTTCCTCCAGTAAAAGTAGTGATTGGTTATTTTTTGTACAATCTTTCGCTGTTTATTTATTCTAATTTAATTACTGTATTCAGAGTGATATTCTTGATTTTTTTTTTTTTACTTTAAATAGAAGATAGAACAAATTGTTGCAAATAGATTTCCATAGATTATCTATTATTTTTATAACTTTTTTTAAACGATTTTTAATATTTATTTATTTTAATATAATTACATTGTCTCATAAAAATATCAAAGTGATATTTTCGATTTTCTTTACTTTACGTGAAAAAAGAGAATTGTAAATTTGAAAAAGAATTTGAAAAACGAAATATTGCAAATTTTTATTTATTTTAATATAATTAAATGATGTCTTAAAGGAGGATCTTCGATTTTTTTTATTTTATACGAGCAAAATAAATTATTTAAATATTATACAAAAAAAAAATTAAAAGAACCTGAGAGTGAAAATTGGACAATGTGATCGAATTGGTGATACAAGTGCACAAGGATCTTATCTGACAATGAGAATCATCGTGTTTCTGTGTGGAATAATAATTTTTAATAATTAACAATAAAATGCAAAAAGTTTTTAAGCATTGATTTATCCGAAAATGAAGCTCCATACATCCATATTTGAAATTCTGAATTATTTTCTGAACGAATTTTTAACGCAGAAGAAAAGAAGAGAAAAAATGATGCGAAGGAAGGAAAATAACATCAAAAAAAAAAAAGAATTACGATTGTTTTTTGAATTAAACAATTTAAATAAATTTACTTACGTCCCAGCAATCCAGATAGGGACGAATCCTTGGTGAGGACTCCTCCATTCTCCAAACTGGCACCGAACGTAACTAAGAAGTCAGGCGAATCTTCTCCTCTTCATGCTCTGCGAATGTCTGACAATTCGTGTTGGCGCATCTGTTCTCGATATATCGGTGTCCATTGTTAATATACGACTTCGTTCGACCGGCAAGCCTTTGTGGCCTGTCCCGTTTCTACCAATTTTCTCCTCCAATTTTTCTCCTCGATGCTCATTCTCCGTATCTTCGTCCCATTGTCTCTCTTCTAAAACAATAGACGAAGAGACTCGATCAAAATTCGATTTGTGATCACAGGTCACGTGATCAAAGGAGCAAAAGTGACAAAATCATCTAAGAGGCCAACGTTATATAATTGATAAATATTAACATCCAGGAAAGAAATTAATAAAAGTTTATAATAAAATTCTTTGCGAGTATTTATTATATCATTTAAAATAATTTACTAATATTTTTTTTTTTACTTTTTAGTTTAATCTGTCGCGTTTCTTCGAATGGATTCATCTCCAAAGATATTGGAGAAATAGAAAAATGAGACTCCTTACAAGGAAACGAAGAACGCTAAACGACAACTATTAACTATTCTAATTGCTGTTATCGAGCTCACAGATACATTGTCGTGCAATAACGTGGTTAACTCCTTCCAACTGGTTCGCCGCTTTGTAGCTGACAGTTCGGGTCACGCCGTATTTCTACACCGCCCACTATTTCCATCGTTCCCTTTCCTCCCCCGTTAATTGCGGAAATTCCGACCAACGATAACTTCAATCTCTCGTGGAAATATCCTTTATATACACGTCGATAAATAGCACCTGAATTAACGATTCCTTTCCGAACCATTTGCAATTTTCGGAAAAGTGTAAAAGCCATCCAGTTTCTCGACAGATGAATTATATAGTCGCGAGAAAAATTTCAAACGATTTCGTTGATCGATATTTATGAAAATACGAATCGTTATATGTTGATTGACACATTGAAATAAATTTAACGTCGTAATATTGTAATCGATTAGCTAATAGGAGGAGCGTTATGTAAGGAGGGAATTTTATATAGCGAGATATAAAATGATATAATAATTTCAGTTTCAAGAGAATCGGATATTCGAAATTTAATATTGTAATATTAATTGTTCGTATTTACGATTATCGTTCTCACTAAACGAAAGTTTCCTCGAGTTACCACCATTAGCATTTTGAATCTAAACAATGACGTTCTCTTTAAAAGAGAAAAATAACCCAACCCACGGATCGATTACCAACCTTCATTTCCTTAATCTATTTTACACTAATATTATCCTGAATGGTAGGCGGATTTTCAACAAGATGCACAATTTCCATTGGAAAGCAACTTGGAACATTCCACTGGGGGGTGGTTTCCATCGAAAAACTTGTTCTGCGGCGCAGAACAACTCGAAGGGGGAGGGAAGGAGGGGGTGAAAACGTGGCGTGAATCACTTATACCGGATGACAACGCAATTAGAATTAACCGAAGGTCCGCTCGAAGGCCTCGAGATTTCGATTATTCGAGGGGAGATTACTCGATAAATCGATAGGAAAATAAGAAGATCGTGGAATATTATATTCGAGGAAATCTTTCAACGCCCGCTGTTGACCTTGTCCGTCCGGCAGACTTTCGTCTTTAACCTCTTCGTCGATGGAGAGGAGGTGCGACTCGAGTGCACTCTCGCTGCGCGAAATTTCGTTTCCTCGTCGGCATTTAGCGAGACGATCTTCGTGATCGATACACGAATTCGAGGAGAATTTTCCAATAATTTTGAAAATTTTGATTCGAGGATAGAAAATAATTAAAATAGACTCGGTGATTCAGTGTTGGATGCGAAAATTTATTTATGATAATATTAGGGAGAAGGGATTATAATCTCAATACGAATAAAATATAATGAAGGGAATAGGAAAGCTTGATAATTTTCCAAGTTGAAAATAAAATGAAAAAAGACTTAATGAAAAATTCTTGCACCCCCAATGATAACTCGAGCGCGTTTAATACACGACGTCACGGCTTAAATGTCACTCGGCTGGTGGCCATGGTGGCACCAGTTCAGTACGCCGCACACGTACCTTGCCTCACGGTCTTACGTAAACTCGACAGTGGATTCCGCCTTCACGAGATCTGTGTCAGTGGAACTTGCTCCAAAACTTGCACGCGAAACTTCGCGTAATCGAGCATCATCGCGATCGAACACCGCTCCATATATCTAACTCGAGATCGTATTTACGCGATAAACACACGTATTCGTTCCGAAATAAGGAAAGGGATATCCTTCGCGCACAAATTCACCGAACAATTTTTTTGAACGATCTAAAACATTCTTTCGTTCCAATCTTACTGTACATACGATTGTTAACTCGATGCAAACCGTCTGAAATCACGGAATTTCTCCCCTTCACCCGGGAGAACGTTACGTAACCGTTCAGCGGCGTTCACGTTCACGAGTGTCGTGAACGGGTTCGTTTCGATCCCGGCCGAGAATCAACCCTCCCCCTCCTCCCCTCGAAAAGGGACGCACGCACCTGATTTGTTCACGGAACAAGCTTATCGTGCACATCCTCCACCGCTCGGGGATCCTCCTCCACTCGGCTTGATCAGCTGTCGTCGCGTCTGGCAGCTGTGCTCGCGCTGCCATCGGGTAACTTGGCTGGAGCCAAGGTCAGAGACACGCACTGTCACTCAAGGTTCTCAAGGTCACGAAGCGTACCAGGCACAAACTCGGATCAACACACTCGGGATCCCTCGAATCCCTCCCTCTTTTATCCCTTGTCGCACCAATTATTATTATTATTATTATTATTATTATTCATCGTTATTATGCGCTACATTATCGTGTTGTCGTTGACGGAACTGTTGGAGAGAAACCACTGGAGGAGAGAAACCACGAGAGAGAAACCATGCGGTGCGGACGGCGAGTGGAAAAGAAAAGGGTGAGGGGAGGGGGTGGAGGAGGAGGATGGAGGAGGAGGAGGTGGAGGAGAAGGAAAGAAAAGAAAAAGAAAAAGAAACGAGGGAGAAAAGACGCGGGGAGGAAGAAAGGAGGATAACGCGTAACGCGAGGCTGAGAGGCAAAGCTGGATAAAGAGACTAGACTAGGAGACGCGGCGGCGAGACGTGACGAGGCGAGGCGAAATGAGACGAGACAAGACGGACGGACGGACAGACAGACAGACAGACAGTGGAAACGGTCCGTGCCCGGGCAGCCAGCCAGCCAGCCAGCCAGCCTGCCTGCTTATGGGAGAGCTTTTCTACTTGCAGCACCCCCAGTCGACCCTGTCGAGCCACGAACTCGGCATCGATCGATATTACTGCTCCTGCGAGCTGCGTCCTACCCTTGCATTTTCTCTCTTGCCACCTACTCTCTTTCTCCACACCTTCTCTGTGCCCACCTTTCCCCTATCGTGGCTATCGTTTAACACCGAAACTCTTTAACTCTTCTCGGGATGCTCGGCTACTCGACCTTGCGTCGCCATTCTCTCTCTCTCTCTTTATGCGCTCTTTTTTTCTTCTTTCCCTCTTTCGCTTTCAATTTTTCAACCCCTCTCCTCCCCTCACATTCGTCTCCTTCCATATATATGAGGAGGACGGTTCGTTTACCGTGCGTGCACGTGTACCGTTGCTGATCTTGCTGTTGATGATGTAATTAGCGGTGTTTGCTCTTTTGATTTAGATAAGAGGGGCTCGTGTCTTCTCCCTCCCTGTTTCTTCTCCACTCTTGCCGCGGCTCGTAATTGCTTGAGGGGATCGTTTTCCGGAGATTTTACTTGTCTTCTTCTTTTCTTTTTCAAATTTCTCTTTGTTATGCCTCTCTCTCGTTTTCTTTTTCTTTCTTTATTGACGGTACACGTTGCAACGTGTTTTAACTGTTATTGTTGCTTCGTTTGAATGGGGAGGGTGTTAATTATGCATAATGAGATAGATTTGATAATGTTTATTATTATTAAACTTATTGGTAAAAATGTGGTTGGAAAGTGATTCTGGAATTAAGTGGGATTAGATTCTTTTTTTTCTTTTTTGGAATAAAACGTTAACATGGAAAATAATGCTTCGTGCGCATGCACTCAACCGCGTGTCGAGTGCACGTAACTCAGTTTTGTGTGTACTTTGCATTTGTTTGGACGGGCGGTTAAGTACATGCGTACCGGGCAAACATTCAAAACCAATTTCAGGAATTAATGTTGAATAAAAAAAAATTCGCGCTCTTTATTTCGGATTTATTTTTGCATAGAATTCTCTCTCTCTCTAAATTTGAATTTTAGAAATTTGATCGACATATAATATCGATGAAAGATATTGGAAAATTTGAATAATTACTCGATCGACTTTCTCGAGGATTTATTTCGAAATTCGTATAATTACGATAATAAAAAAACGATTAAAAATCCTTTTCAATTCGAAACAAGTTCCCCGATTTCACCTTTCGTGAAAAGATGAAAACGGGTTCGAACAATTGAAAGACGTTTATTAATCGCTTTTCAGACGAAAAGAAAAGAGTTATTGTTCCGTTTCTCCGTTTCCTACGTCACCGTTAATACACACGCGACCACATTTCCTATGCTCCTTACGCTTCCTTTTCATATTTTATTTCTATCTATTTGCTCATCGATCACGCGCTTCTCTCTCTCTCTCTCCATATCTTCATCCTTTTTCCTCATTTTGTGCATGAAAGTATCAGCGTCGACATGACGCAGGGAATGAAATCTTTTGTTCCGCATCCGAAAAAGGAAAAATCGTGGGGCAATAACATCGACATTGATGCGAATCAAACGGCGCGTTTACGGTGCCTTGTCATGCCATGTCGTTTGAACATGTGATGCAAAAAAAAAGGAAAGATAAGTTTGAAAAATTATTTCCTTGGAGGAGAACAGTTTCTCGTAGCTTTGAGTTTTAAAATTAGACGAATTTTTGTAGATACGATTATTGATTTCGTTGGACGATATTGTATATTATAAAAGAATTTGTTACGTTCAAATTAAAAAATTATATTTGCCATTTTTCAATGATCAGAGAAACTCGGTATACGTTTCTCTTTAAACCGCTTCCTCTTCTCTCGCTTTAATTGCAATTAAAGGAAGAGGCCACTCTGTGTACACGATACTTGGAACAATATTTTTTAAAATATTCCAGATGGAAAAGAAAGATAATTAATGCTCGATAAAATATACCGCATAATGGAACTCGAAAGACATCGTTATACCAGAATTATATTTTATTAAATTGCGTACGAGCCTTGATACTCGTATTTAACAACTTATATATGTATATATATATATCTTATAACGAGCATCTTTTACTGGGTCATGTACCACGATTAAAATTTCAATCTATGAATAGCGGATTTCAAGTTTGATTAGATCGATCGATTCGAAACTCCGTATAGAAAATTATTCGAGCACCGTCGAATTACCGAAAGTAATTTACATGGCCTAGATAACACTCGCTGTTATACGCTCGACATGAATGGAAACAGTCACGCAAGTATTAAATTGGGGGATGAACAGGGGCGGACAAGAGTCCACGTTCTTGCAGTGAGGAGGTTGCATTGTTTCGAGTCCATGTCATTCAACATTATATCACGTGTACTCTCTGCGAAAAATCTAAAAGTATTTGGTGATAATATTTTTCGAATATTGTTTGATATTAAAGTGAAAAAGAAAATAAGAGAAATATGTGTGACATCTTTAAAAATTCAGATTTTTCAAAATCTTTTTTAAAAATCGAACAGGTTACATGCAAAAAATAATATATTCTGATAATAGAATTCCTTTTGGAATTAGCCATATTTGATTTTGACAAGTTTCCAAATTGAACTTTTTTTGAAACGATTAACTCCAACGCGATATTTTATTATTTTTATTTTCGTTTTAATTTGAGTCTAATTTGGCTCTCTTTGATCTTAATTATAATTTTTCAAGTTCACCTTTTAAAATTACATTGTTAAAATTAACACAAATATCACCGTGGAGTTATTTTAAAAGTTGAATATTCTTCTTTCACGTCTCTAAATTGAATTTTGAAAAGTCATTTTGTATTAAAAATTGAAAAGAAAAGCAAAATTGCTTTTTTTTTTTTTTGAAAAAAAATTCGAATGATTAAAAACTTTTTCTAAAACCATTATGAAAGATTGATGTTTTTTTTTTAACTGTTATTTCTTTTGGCTATTTTATCATGTTACATTTTTTATCTCATTTTGAATGAAAAGGCGTCAACATTATTGACAAAAACCATACAACGAACGTGACATTTAAAATTCAAAATATTTAGATGAAACTAAAGACTTTAAAGTAATTCAAAGGTAGTTCCAAAAGTTTTTTAATGATTTAACTTGTGATTGACAGTGTACGTATGTATATTTTAATATAAATAAAACTATTTTTAAAATATATTTCTTCTTCTAATGAATAAAGTGTGAATTATTATTAAATAACATTGACAATTTAATAATTATCTATTTAGTGAAAAATAGAAAATATATCCTCTTCACTTTTATTTAATTGAAAATTACACAGAAACTGCCATATTAATTTTCCAGTAATTATCTTCAACGAAAATAGAAAATATTTTCCTGTTTAATTTTCTTTACTTTTAGAAAAAATATACAAAGTTTATAAAGTTACAAGAAGATATATGTATATCAAACTATAAATTTTACATCGATGAAAGGAAAATGAGGTTGTAACAAGAATCTTCTTTGACCATGTCATATTATAGTTTAACGGACATGTACTTTTGCAATTTTATTACACGCGGTTGCTCATCCATGAAAACCGCTTTTGCTGCCTACGCATTTTCCTTAATATAGAAAACTTAAAAAATAGAATACACGATGATACATTGATAATACAATACACTTTACACGTACAAAAATCATCAAGAATATATACAAGTATCGTATTTCAAAATCCAATTTGATCATTTCCACTTTCCATGCTCGTTATTATATGTTCAATATTAATTAATCAAAATACAAAGATAATTATTTTATAAAATTTAATATTTTATGATTGGTTAATTTTAATAACGATGTCTAATAAAAAATATTGAGGCTTAAAACGTGTTAGAAAGGTTTTCTTTTTTTTTTTTTTTTTTTTTAGAAGATTAAAAGCCTATAGAGATTGGACAATCACTGGAAACAATGTGTTCCAACAGTCGATCGACTGTAAAGACACAATTGTCCGAGTTTTAGAAATCGATTTCGCCGAGTTCGCAGACAGTCATCTATAAAGTTTTGTGTCTATGCGCCACAGTATAACACATTAAAAGTTTTATTCAATTTAAATATATTTTTATAATTGCTACGATCTTGAAAAGTTCTGTAGTAAGAATACAATTAAATTGTTCAATGGAAACTTGTATTTTGTGTTGCAAACTTTTATGACTGACATTGAAATGTTTACAAAGCATCACTTATTTTTCTTTTTTTATACAAGTCAAGCTCTTTAGATACTTATTTTTAAAGTTAAATTTTCAATTAAAACTTGACAATGTTACTTAAAATTTGTGCAATGTGAAACAATTACAATAATATTGTTGAGTACAACATTACAGTAATTAAGTTTTTACATTTTTTTCTATTTTTATATAATTTGAAATCTTACATGAACGAAGGTATGCTTTAAATATAATAAAATTTAAAAATACTAAGGTTTAAATCTTTAAATTCACTGAATCTTATTAGTATTACAGTATTAAAGAAAGTATTACGTATCTCATAGGAGGAATATAATAATAATCTTCTTTGAATCTATTGATCTTTATAGAAACATGACAAACATGATTTCAAATTCATTCTTTGAACTTATCAATTCTGATGCAGGTAATTCTTAATTCATGAAACTCGTATATTTCCTTTTTGGAATTGACGTTTCTTTTAAGGGTATCATAGCAAAAGAGAAAAATATTTCTCTATATTTCGAATTCAAAGATTTTTATTGGAAAGTTCATGAAACGTCATTTCTTTGAATCTAAACCAATAAAAATTCTTTGAACAAACTAATAAAAAAAACTATTTCAATTAAAATTCTAACATTAAATTAAACAAAAAATTATTTTAAAATTATTATGAAGCAATGAAGAACATTGAAATTTTTCACAAGATTCTTAAAAACTTTTTCAATTTTTTAAAATTTATAGAATCTTTAAGATCTATAATATATCTGCAATAAATTTCTAATTAAACTTTTAACTCTTAAAGTTGTTTTATGAATTTTAAAAATTTCATAAAATTGTTTAGAGCAAATTCTAAAATTCACAACTAATACTAACTCAATATTTTCTAGTTTCTTAAGAAAATCAAAGGAAGATTTATAGCAAAATCTAATTGTAAGAATTTTTAATTATCTTTAAGTAATCTCTACTCTAAAGTTATAATTAAATCCTAAAACTTTAACTTCTTTAAACTTACTCTAGCAATTCTAAAAATTTCTATCTCTAATTTTAATCTTCCAGTATTGAATTATACAATATCAATATTTTTTATTTTTTTCATAAAATCAATGCCATTATTGAATTTTTGTAGATCAGTTATTTGGTCTCAATTAAAACATAAAGCACAAAGATTATAGATTGTAAGAAATATATTTCATAGTTTACATTATATTATCAACAGTATATTAATCAAACTATAATTAAGAAATTTTGTGATAATTAAGGGAGAGTTTCCATTTTATTATTTTCCAATGGGATCGTTAATCACAAATAGATACTAACTATTATATTTCGAATCAGAATGGATTTTCCATTATAATTACAACAGTATATACAGTGGCAAGAATTTACTGTCCACCTACTCAAGATGATAAAAACATTGACATAGTAATTCCGATAATAATGCATCTTGTGGTCACTCGGTTCTACATTTATACATTTTAGAAAATAAAATAAAAATAATCATATTTAAAGTGTAAATGAGATTAAGAAAATTAAGAGTCGACGTACAATTCCATTCAAATCTATAAATAAATTTTAAAATAAATTATTTTAAGCAAAAGTTTAATAACGATTAAAAATTGACTTATATGATCAAATATCATAGTTTGATTTGAAATTGACTTGCCTTATTCATCGATTCATGAAATGAAATTTTACGTGAAAGGATAAAAAAAAAATTGAAAATAATGCAATTTTGAAATCTCACTTCGCCACAAATTAAAACAGCAAATTTCTAAGAAAAGGAAAAAAATATCGTCAAGGAGGAATCTTGAACATTATAGATCCCCCCAAAAACACATTTCACCCAATTCACTTTTAACGTTCTTCTCTCCCGACATCCTTAATCCCTTCTTGACCTTCAGGCGTTCTCATATCGAGGTCCCTTTAAAGTTGGTCGTTCGAGAAGAGTCACCTGCGGGCGACGAGGAGATTCGGTAACAAGGCTCGGTCCACCGAATACAATATCGATCGGCGACGACGGTATCAGTAGTTTAGAATGGGAACGAATTTCAGAAGGTCGAATCAGCCCTTTCACGCCAACGGAAGAAATTTCCCCCCCTCCCCTCCCCTTCATGATTCCTATTAAAGCAAAAAGAGGGTGTCACGGATGAAACGAGGTCGTTATAACATCGAATAATAATTTGTGAATTTCGACTCTGATTTCGATCAACTGATTGACGGTTTTATTGATAATAAATTTATTAATAAATTTTCAATGAATATAATATCGATATCACATGGAGTAATAATAAAATTGTAATGAAATAAAAAAAAATTAATACTTAATTCTTCTGAAAATTTTTTATTAGAATAGGAATTATTTTAAAATATTTTTTCTTTGTTCGTATGTGTTAGAAATTATTTTATTAGGAATCTCAAAGTCAATGTAAAATTTTCGTGTGTGGATGTAAAGAAGAAGAGGAAAGAAGAGAGTATCATGGTTTTATCAATAAAGTTATCTAATAAATGCTTCGATATTGCAATGCAAGTTAGGTCAAAGGAAGTATTTGTTAGTAAGGATAATTAGGCAAGTGCTTTCGAAAATTGGGTTTAGCTTGCGATCCCCTCTGGCGGTGAACACACGAAAGCTACCACATGAACATCAACTATGCACTCACTAACTGCAGTTAAATGTTTAGCAAAGATATTATCTAATTTAGAATGAACATATTAAAATCTATTATGAAATCTTCAATCCTTTATAAAAAAAAAAGGAATATTTTTAATATCTAATGATGATTAATCTTTTGACAATCTTTCATATTTTATATTCTATATTTTGTCTTTATAAAACCAATAATTATTTTATATAAAGTATTTAACTTGTTCAAAAATTATATACAATGTATTTATTAGTAATTCAATATTATGTAACGCATTGTATAATATTATCTATATATATTTGTATACTCAAAGAATACTTTTGGTCGATTTTAAAAATAAACATAATAGTTGATATGTCGATTGAAATTATTTATATATAACAATTAAAATTAGACGAAATAAGATGGAAATAGATGAGACTACTTTATCTTTGTTATTCTACTATATATATTTTTATATATATAGAATATATCCAAATTAAAACATAATATATTCGAATTTAATAATGCAAGTGAAAATCAAGATTTATATTCAAAATTATTTCAATTTAAATTTGAAATTTAAAAACCATCAGTCATAAGATCTCCATTTATTTTTTTACAAAGAAAATTCATTTAATTTGAAGAAAAATCTCATTATACACACATTGTTATTATACTCGACAAAATAATAAATACATTAATCTCGTTAATTAAACGTGACAATTATTTATGAGAATGAAAATAATCAAGCTAACTAATTGTAAAAGAATCGTATTTAAATCTTCAAAAGCTATAATGTTTATCTACTTAAGATTTGTTAATAAGTCAATATAGTCAGCAATATCATAATTAAATTTATTAATAATCTATTAAATATAGTTTATAACATTGTAATATGTGAATGTACATTGCGAATAGTTCAAAGATTGTACAAAATATCTCATTCAAATGAGATGAACTGTGCACATCTTTAAAATAGTTAGAAATGATATGTTAATTACAATCAAGAAAATTAAGAAGTTTCTATCACGTATCTACATTTTAACATAGAATCATTTTGTCTTAAAATTATATCCATAAATCATAGAACCATAAATAATCAAACCTCAGCTCAAATTCAAATCTTGAAATCTCAAACTTTAGCAAGGAAATCATATGAATACCATCTACCAAATCTTATTCCTAAGATAATTATGCAAGATCACATGATCATAAACAAAATTTCAGAACTTATCTCTCAAATTTAATATCAAAGTTTCAAGATTACAAATTTCCAACCACTAACTTTCAATCCAATAATTTGAGACCTTGGATTCCATATCTTGGACTCATCCTGATCTTGCAAAAGAGTGCATCCAAGATTCAACTACAAGAAGTGCTCTTTGAAGATTTCTCACGTTCAAAATCATCATAGAATAAGTAGTTATATTAAACAAATATCTTTATTATTATAAACTTTTGAATATTTGAATATTTGATCGAATAAATTAAAAAAAAATCTCAATTCACTATCTTATACAGTGAAATATATATACTTGTTGACATGTCCTTGATTCTCAATATATTCATAAATAAAAATAATATACAGATAAATATAAATATAAAAATAATAAAAATGTATAATATATTCGTGAGAGAGTTTTGAATGATCGATTTTAGTTTTCAAAACAAACACAAAATATTAATTGAATAATATTAATTAATAAATATTTATTTATTAAGTTACAAGCAATTTAAGTTTGTTTCAGATGAAGGAGAGACATAAAGCGAAACGATGAGATGGAGAGAGACAGAATTGTCTTATTCCATCTCCATTTTACTTCATTTAATGCAAATTTAAATTGCATATAATGCTTATAATTCAATAAATAAGTCTCATTCGACATTTTTATATATCAAATTTTATATTCCTTTTGATCTCTCGAACTTTCCACGAATTTATTAATTTATTATTTTGATAATTTAATACATTTTCTCTATGAAAGAAAAAATATTTCTACGAGCATTACAATGGAATAAGAACGATTTCGTAGAGATGGGAAAACAAAAGGAGGATAATCAGAGTAAACAGAAGCAGTGATAACACCGAGGAAGAGTGAAATGATGAAAAAAAAGGTGTGAGAAGTATCACAAAAAAGAGGCGAATAAAAGATGAGAATAAAAATAGAGCGACAAAGAGAGGTAAATGCAAAGAAACGAAGAGGCAGAGATACGTATAGATACAAGTAGCGAAGGATAACAAACGAATGGCAAAGTTGGCCTTGATCAAAACTCGGCCGCATCCAAGCGGAAGCTTCATCCCCTATCAAGCGATCCCTGGTCTCTCTGTAAATCCGTGTACTTTTCTACTTCTCGATCTCTATCTCCTACCCATCATTCCAATTCTAGCTTTTCGACCGTGAAAGAAAAAAAGGCCTATTTACTTCATTCTCTCCGTCCAAGTTTTGCTTTCGTCTATGATCACGGCAAACGATTGTCTCGTCGAAGCTCTGTCGGCTTCAAAGAAAAGGAAGAAGTAAAAAAAGATCGATAGCTTTTTTCATCCAGTTTGATTAAATTCGTATGAATATTTTCTTCTGTGTCTTTGACTCGAAGATTGAATAGAGAGTTGTAATGATTTCCTCTTGTGATTCAAGAGAAGAGTGATCTTGCTTCACTGGTCTGCACAACTTTCGAATCGGCCGATATCTGCTGTGTATTTTTAACATTTTCGATAAGACAAACGTTCAAGAATCGTAAAATCGAGAAAAAATTAAATCAGCATGAATTTTTGTGACATTAGAAAAAGATTAACGATGCATGATTTAAATTAAAAATATTATTTAAAATTTAAAAACTTGAAATCTTTAAAAATTTATAAACAAATTTTACTAATTTCTAACTTTGATGCAATAGATGCAATTTTTATAAATAAAATTTTTCGATATAATTAGATTAATAATAATTAAAGTCTAGTAAAAAAAAATTATTACCTTTAATTATTTCATATTACTTTATGAATTTCTTTTTCAATAATTTATTATTGTTATTATTTATATTTTGTTCTACTTTTTTGTAACAAATTTTTGAATTTATGTTAAATAATTAATAGAAGAATATTTATCGATAAAAGAAAAATAGAAGATCAATTTTTTGATAGTTGTTAAAAAATTTCGAGAATAAGACATTATTATAAAGCTTTGACATATTTTGAAGATGGATATAGATATGTATCATTGAAAAATCTCGAGTAGTTGGCTTGGCATCAAATTACTGATGACACTACTTGCATGAGCACCAATTTTTGTCTAATCAGCGACTCTTGATCATCCAGCAAAATGGTTTCAGTTATCTACCACGAAAGCAATCTCAAGAACTTTAAATTACATTGTCGACTTATAACTTGGTAACTCGTCGTTTGGCACAAATCCTGCTCATTTATTGTGCGCGTAATTAAAAAAAAAAAAAACATGTAAAATTGCGAAAATTATGGCATTTAAAAGAATGATTATGGATGCATATACAAATTAATTTTAGGTATGTGTATAATTATTATTTAATAATTTATTTATTATAGAAATATTATTAATTAATTTTACGATTTATTATTTTTATTGTATGTAAATAACTGTAAATTTTCATTAACTTCCTATATTTTCTACCATAAATTAACAATGTATAATTTATATATTAAATAAAATAAATTGTTTTCACGATATAATTGATTTGCGAAATTAAAATTATGAAACGTTTAATTTACATTTTAAATACTGAAAAAAATATGCATACATTTAAACTGAGAAAATATCACAGAAATACTCGCAATTAAAATAAAATAAATTCCAGAACATAATTTATCAAAAAAAATGTATATCTTATATATGGAATAATTAAAGTTTTGATAAAATTATTTTTCTGAAAATACAGTTTTTCTCTCAAAAACTTGAAATAAATTCAAATACAAGAGTAATTGCAAGTATGCGATCATTAACCAAAAAACATTTACTTTCCATCTTTTTTCTTTTTCTCTTACGTTTTCCAAAAGTTAATCGACGTTAAAAATGTGAAAATTCTAGAAAAATTCTCGCTCGACGTATGTTTAACGTTGTAATTAACGAGAAAGAGGCGAGAACATGTATTCGAATGAAATACAGTCGGCGTACATATAGGAAGGTGTGACCGTAGGAGCGGCTTTATTCACATGTCTAACCAAATGGCATTGCTTGGCACCGATAATTTCAAATTCTTTTTCCCGTGAACTAATGATTTCCTATTTACCTCTGTCTCTCATTTCAAAAATTCAATTTTCCTTTTTATTTATTTCGAACTCGATAGAAATTATCGAAAGATTCCGTTATCATCATTTTTCACTATTTTTAAATTTGTTTCTAGTTTATTCATTATCACGAAAGAATTACATTTAGTGCTATTTATGATAACGCATATTAGATTTAGAGTAAAATCGATATCGATATTTCTGTCAAAAAGATTATATTTGTTATAGAATTTTCTTTAATCTTATTTTATTCTCCGGTTTATTAATAATTGGAATTTTAATAATATATCGGGAAATATCAATTAAAAATGAATAGAATTTTATAAAATAATTTAAGTCCAACGTTAAATAAAATAATAAATATAATATATTATTATATTATAGATAAATTCCATTTATTATTATTTGAAAAATGACTTATTTCATATGATTTATTTAGTTAAAAAATCAATGAAAAGAATATTATTTTTTTATTTATTTTTAAAACAAATCTCTTCAAACAAGTTTAAATATATATATATTTTGAATATATAAAAAAAATATTTATATATCCCGCTTTTATGCATATACCAATCGACTAAAATCGAATACTATTAAAAAATATTAAAATTAATACTAATTTTAAAATGAATCATTTAATTAAACAAAATTTTATCAATAATATGAATTGATTTATAAAAGTCAATTAATATTAATTAAAAATTAATATTAAAAATATTAAAACAGTTTTGCTTGGTATACGATCTAGACCAGATATCACCGACTCATCGATAAATCGAAAAATATTACTATGCTCGATTAATCGAAAATCTCGAATCACAGCTGGTCGTGGCCGTGTTGAACAGTAGACAGCAGCTAAAAAAGTGCCACAAAATAATTATTTTTCTTTCTTTCTCAGTGTCTTAAAATTGACTTAAAAATCGTGTATCAACAGGATCAACAAATCACACGATTGACGAACATTATATGTTATATTTTCGTGTGTACTGTGTTTACCTAACCTCGATCAAGCATTCGTTTCAAATTACAGACAAATATATTTCAAGCACATCATATATTTTTTCTCTTTCTTTTCTTCTACTTCTCTTTCTAATACTTTTCTATCTAATCACTCTATCTTTTTTTTCTTATTCTATTTCAAAGTATATACAATAGTGCGTAATAAGTAATAAAACGTAACACGAATATTGTATCGTGAATCTGTCGATAAAAAAGTCTTACTAAATTTAGTGATAGTGTATAAGTAGTTAACGAAATAATAGAATAAGTAGAAGAAGCGATCGCGGTGAGATTTCTTATTGCGATAAACAGAAAGAAAGACAAAATTTCGAAGATTCACGGTCTATGAACGCCAAGGGCCAAGGGGACCCTGGAGAAGATCACGCTTCCAGGTACATATCGATATTCTGTAGCGCTTATCGTCTAGAACTTTCTCATTACTGTTTCTCACTATTTTCTTTTATTACTAATTTCTTGAGAACAAGGACTTATTTACTCATATCGCGAAACATAATATCGAAACGAATCTTTAAGCTTTGAATATTTTTAACTTTTTGTTTTGATATGACTCTATTCGTCCAAAAGTTTTAAACTTCAAAAAACTTTATTTTCTAAACTGTCATTTTTACTTAAATTGACAACATCGCAAATCATTGTTAATATGTCACAATCATGTGTTCCTAATTGAATAAATTACAAATATTGAAAACCACTTTTAATTTAATTAAATTCACTTCTTTTGTTTACTCTTTGACATCGTGATTTAACAATATCCAAATTAGTATCTATTTTTATAACAAAATTTTTATTTTTTCGTTCTCAATATAAAAGAGAACTTTTGTGCATTTCAAGTGCAAAACATAAAACTTTAATTCTTTTTAAATATATACAAATTATTATAAAAGGATTTCATATCACAAACAAATTTTATAGGTTATGATTGTTCAAATATTAATAAATATTAATTAAAATCTGTAATTACTTTTTATATATTATAATAATTTTTCAATATTATAAAAAAATTTCATAATATTTAATATATATTTATTACATAATAATAATTTTTCCTTTATTTTGTTTTAGAATATCTATTACAATACAATATTGTAATCCCTACATTCTGTTATTAAATTATTAGGGGAGGAGCAAAGAGCCCTTGCAGCGACATGAAGCGTGCAGTTGCCAAA